>NW_017619444.1:835027-1112527 GCF_001879475.1 Ipomoea nil
CAGGTTCATTATTGTATAATTAAATTCAAATTCAAATTCAAATTAAATTATAATTACTTAATTCAAATATAATAAAATTGATATTATATTTAAATTATAACTATAATTCAAATTCAAATATCAAATGGGCTCGAACCAATTAATTAATTAGTTCAATGGCCCAAATCAAATCTAATTGGGCTAATCAAATTAAATTAATTTCTATGACCCGATTAATTAAATTGGCCAATCGTCAATCTCAACATTGGCCCAATAACACTTTAGTCGGTCCATTTATCGGGTTCAAATTTTCAGTGTCTACAAATTGCCCCTCGAGACTTGCCGGGACATGTCGCTTAATGTGCTTGGAGTGAGAAAGTCTCGAAACTAACAAAACGATCCTTTAACTTCATCGTGTGCATCTATCTCCATGGGCCGAATGATGTCTGGATATTTTGCAAACCCAAACCAAAAGATTAAATAGTCACAAAATGAGCCCAAGTCATTTTAATAACATCTGGCCTGGATTTTTATGAGCCCAAATGATAATATAGTAAAATAAATCCTGGCTGCGTAACAAGTTCTATTTGCCTGAGAGTAGGATTAGGTCGCTCAAATTCAAAGTGATGATAAATCTTCAATGAAATAACCGTCCAGTTTATCCCTACGAGATTCTAGCAACACACTGTGAGCTTCAATTCAATTCTAACTATAACACCTCTTGACAATGCACTATAAATAGGAGTATAATCCATCAGCTTCACATCCAACGAAGCAGAAAACTGAGGAAGAAAAGCATAGGACAGGAGCCCTGACTTTCCTTTTGCGAGGTAAATTATCCTTACCATCATCCCCATCTTCCCTATATGCATTCTTTTTATTTACAGGGAAGAAGTAATACAACCGCAACATTAAGTCTAAAAAAGGTGCGCAATGGAAGACAGAAGACTGACGAACCCACTTGATCAATTTTCGTCTGCCATCATCAACCTCAGACTTTTGCTGATCACACGCACGGAACAACATGCGACGTGAAAGTTGCCAAGACATAGAATGATTCACCGGGAACTGCCGGAGCTGCCCGGTGGAATTTTTGTTTTTGTGTTTGTTTCTTCTTCTTTTTTTTTGAAGTCGCCGGAGTTGATGAAGACCGCTGGACTGGCTTTTCCTCTTTGTTTCTTTTTAACTGTCATAGGAGGCTCGTTGCTCGCTGGCTTTGTCTTGTTCATCTTGAGGTGGAGGGAAGTTTTTAGCGATGGAGGTGTCTATGGACTGAACTTGTAGTGGATCCATCTGGCAAATGATTCTTCAGGAAGTGAATATCTTGTGGTGGATCCATCTACAAATGATTCTTCAGGAAGTGAATCTTCTTCATAGACGATATTTATTCTTCAGGAAATGATTCTTCTTCATAGACGATATTTATACCGCCGCCGCGGACGATACTCAGCCCCCGCCCCGTCCAGAAGTCGCCGGAAGGCCGTGCTGCCTTCGCTGGAGTTCCTCGCGGAAAACGTCTTTAAATCACCATCAAAGCTATGCTCTTGGAGCTCACCACCGGAGTTAGCTTATCACCGGAGCCCCTTTTTTTTCTTCCATGCCACCGGGACCTGACGCTGCGAGACCAGAAACCATGGACGTTGATCTCTGCCACTGCCGGATCCGACCGTTGCCGCTGCGGAGGTTTCTCGGAACAAGTCGCCGGTCACCTCTGTTTTTCCACCGTGGACTTTGCCGGACGTTTTTCTTTCAACTGTTAATACCCAGGAACCATACACTGCTGCCCGCCGGAGTTGGTCGCGTACTTGGAGAGAAGAAACGATAGAGGACTACAAGATGAAACATGGTGAACACGCTTTTGTATTTGTGAGCTGGAAGGAGCTTTAATCTGATGGTAACTTGATGGTGACAACACACCCTCTGGCGCAACCTGCAACACAGCCACCTAACGTTTTTTGTTTTCGTTTTCTTCTTCTTTTCTTTCTTTTATCCTTTTTCTGGTTTACGCTTTTTTTTATTGTTTTTCTTTTCATTTTGTCTTTTTTTGTTTTGTTTCTTTACTTTGTCTTTCGTTGTTTTTTTTTTCTCTTTTTTTTTTTTTTTTTTTTTTTTTTTTTTTTTTGCTAATATTTTAATAGTAACATTATAATACAATAATATAATAATAGTAGTAACATTACTAATAATAATGATAGTACTAATAATAATAATAATAACGATAATAATTATATAATATTGTGTATTTATATGTATAGAATGTATTAACCTATGTAGTCCATATGTAGTATAAGTATACAATCATTATTGCATAGACATGGTCCATAAAATTGTGTGGACCATGGTCCAAAAATTTGCTATACATATATAATTGTCAATTTAATTTTGTGTTATGTATATGCTATGTATCTGTGCATAATATCACAGTTATTTTTTGTTTTTTTTTTTTTTTTTTTTGCAGCGACTTTTCGACTTTGACACATTCAAGATGGCGTACTTTCAAGATCAACGACGTAACGGGCAAGAGGTCATGGTGATATCGAGCAAAAATAGCGATCATCAAGTCACACTGACGGTTACCCACCCGTTGCAATACGTGACCCGCCGAAGCTCACGGTGTCGTATCACGGAGAGCAACTGGACCCCGAGTATGAATGCCCACCATCCAAGGTGTGGACCTTGCTACCCGGGATGCAGCATCAACCTTCCAGAGACACCCTTCCTACACTGGGGGCATCGTATACTTAATGCTGAGGTCTCGTGGGGCCAGGACATAGACTTCGAGGGCGAATTCACTTTTCTGAAAGGATATTGGGAGTGGGTTGAAGAACACTTCACTTCTCCCACGACATCTTAAAGGATGCGAAGATATATGATGCCGTGTTTGCATCTTTGTTTACGTATGACAACAACATCAACATTGTCAAAGCCTTCTGCGAAGCATGGTGCCCGGCACTAATACCCTGATCACCTCGTCTGGCGAGGTGAGCATATCGCCTCGGGATTTGTACGTTCTTGGGGGACTATCACTGTCCGGCGGTATTTATGACGAACACATCCCGAGTGCCCTGGACCTAAAAAGGGGCCAAAACAGGTGTTGCGCGAGCTTATTCGAGGCCTTTTATCTCTTAAACCAGCAAGAAAGTGACACCTCCTACGTTCAAGCATCGCGATGGATTGACTTCTGGTGCAGAAACCGCGAACGCATCAAGCTCCTCAACCTCCCATCTCAAAAGGACAGGAATCCCGGCCAAAGAATACCCACAACCCAAGCGGAAACTTAACAAATCCATCAGGTGGTTAGATGTGAGCAGGACGCCCTTTATCGAACTAGGCATCTCCCGGCATTTTGAAAAGGAAGCTTACTTAGCCGCGTTCTTATCTTGTTGGATTTGCGTGTTTGTCCTTCCAGGTACACCAACAAGAACCATTCGCCCAGAGACTTTCAAGATAGCATGCATGATGGCTAGAGGGGAGAAGATATGTCTTGCGGCTCCAGTACTTGCTAGTATCTATTCTGGTTTAAATTCAATCTCGGAATCCCACTCTCCTGGTCAAATAGGGGATCCTTTTCCAATCCATTACGTGTCGGATGGCTAGCGACTTACTACCAAACCCACTTTAAGACTCCTAACCTCACGTTAGCAAATCCAAAAATGGTCACTTATTCTGGAGAAGGTGGTGCAAGGTATTACAACGAGATGGATGCCCGCAAGAAGATATTTAAAGGGGACGTTTCTTGGCTCTGTACCTCCACAAGGGTAATAGAGATTTCATCTTTTATGACGACCGCAAAGGGAATAGGGAAGACTTTGAGTACTTCATATGTTTGCGTCCTAGCTTCCTCGTTTTGCGCCGAGGGTCTCAATGCAAAGCTGAGCCTTACATGCCGCATCGCTTCAGTCGTCAATTTGGATTCTATCAAGCATATGCCCCCGGCCTATTGGCAATGATGTCCGCTATGTTTCACTCACCGAAGGATTCCGACTCCATCGCCAATATGAACATATCAACTCCCAATCCAGGGCGACCTTTCCCATGAACCCGATTGCTCCAAAGAAGCATGTTTCAAACGAGTACAAGGCCTGGTTGATCGATGTGAATGCAAACCTTCTCGAGAATCGTTCCACAGATATAGCTGTTAACGGGAAACCCAAATGTACCTGTTGGGGGGGGAAAGAATTGGAGGAACAAAGAGACCAATTGACCACCTCGGAGGAATAAAACAACACCTGCACAAGAGGACATGTCACCTCGGGATGAAGCTCAGGACATGCCGTTCGAAGGAGCAGGGAGGAGCAAGCGAGGCAACGAAGCTCGACGAGGATGCTGGTAGTGATCAAGATCGCTGTTGGAAACGGCCCAGAGGGAGACGATTGAGCCAGGTTAAGCTGTCTCCCAAAGTTCTTCCGTTCCGTATGTCGCTGAACTTTAGCATTTGCTAACGTACATGCACTACTTCTTACAGGATCCTGTCGAGCCACCGTCATCGAATCATCAATCTTCAATGGGTCAAAGTGACGGACGGTCTAATACTCTCGACCTCGAGGTAGCATCCCACCAGTCAACGCCGCCCTTAAACACAACTCCCCAGGAGATGCCAGGCCAGAGCCGTCCCAAGCCTCTATCTTCCCGGGCGAGGAGTCATTTATATCGCAATACACGGCTTTCATTGCAGGAGTTTGGAGTAGTATCTGCAGGAAACTTAACGAGGTTCAGCTGAAAAAATCTCCTCTTACCAAGGAAGCGTTGAAAGACGAGTTCAAGAAATGGGACGGGACGGTGTGGACCTATCAACATTGAAGCTACGAGTGGCCGAGTTCTTTAATAAAGCCAAAGATTACGATCAAGCGCGGTCGCGGCTTTCGAATGCACTGCCCGTTGAAACTCAAGCCGCGAAGCTAGTTCTAACGCAGGGTGTCCTTATAGAAGCTCAACAGAAGTTTTCTCAAACCGAAGCGCTTTTTCTTGCCGAACAGAAAACCGTTAGCGACGCAGCCGATCGAAAAACCATCCTGAAAAAAACGATAAAGGATGCGCAGGAAGAGTTGAAAGCGATTGAAGCCGAAGATCCGAAACTCCAAGACCGTGTGGCAAAGGCTCAAGAACAGCATAACGCATCGCAAGAGGCCGTGACCACCGCTGAGGAGGAACTTAAACGTATTCGAGACTGCCCCACGTTGACGGATGAAGACGAAGAAAGACTTACTTCAATCAAAAGAGAGCTGGAAGCGTATAAGGAAGATCTCATGAGCTTTAGAATACTTTAGATTTCTTTTTTTTTTTTTTTTTTGCTTAGCTCTCTGATTTTCCATTTGTTTACTTGTTTTCATATTTCGGCTACTTTGTATGAGTTCACTCGGAAACGAGGCTTGAATATGACTTGAATTTATTTTTTTTTTTTTATTTATTTTTATTTTTCTTTTATATTTTTTTTTGTTTCAACAACACTTGCAAACTATTTTCTCGGTTACAAGTGCAAAAGAGTGTACTTGGAAGAAAGCAACTTGAACACAACCGTGAACAAAAACAACTAAGTCTACACCCAAACGAGTCACTTTAAGTAGAAACCTGCCCAAAGAATTTACTCTTAATTACAACATGAATAGAGAGGACTAAACTCTCATACATCCACATTATTTTGAACAAACGTAACACAAAGGGGTTTATTTTAGTTATGACTGAACTTAGAAGTAGTGTTTCTAAGCTGCCTACGTACTCCTGTAAAGGGGATCAAGTCAAACGTAGTTCAAAGGACCATTTGAATAGGTAGGGTCGTTCACAGTTTAAACTCATGCGGGCCAGGAGTTTACCGTACACAGTTTAAGCTCGTGCGGGCCAGGAGCGTCTATGACTTGGGCCCACCCATAGACAGGCGAGATGTTTTAGCAGTTTAACCACGTACTACATTTCTGGTGGATATCATTCATCGACTAGTCTCGTGTGCTTAAGGGTGATAGACCTTTAAGAATTTCCCGTTAATAGGGCCAACTCGCACACCATTTTCATCAATTAGCTTGTAAGCGCCTCCTGAGTATGCTTCTTGTACCACGTAAGGTCCATCCCATTTTGGAGTAAACTTGTGTCCAGTTTTCCTTGTAATAATGATAGGCCTACGAACCGCCAACACCTTGTCACCCACCTGAAATGAGCGAATCCTCACCCTCTTGTTGAAAGCTCTAGAAATTCGAGCTTGATAGCATTCTAAACTTTGTTGAGCCTGCAGCCTCTTCTCGTCGAGAGCTTCTAACTCTGCCAACCGTAACTTTACATTATCCTCGTCTGTAAGGCCTTCTTGGATAGCTAACCTTAGAGAAGGTATTTGGCGTTCAAGAGGCAAAACTGCTTCAACCCCATATACCAGTGAGTATGGAGTGCTTTGTGTTGGTGTACGGTATGTAGTTCTGTACACCATAGTGCTTCTTCCATCCTCTCTTGCCAATCACGTTTTGACTTTGACACCACCTTTTTCAGTAGATTGCATAGAGTTTTATTAAAAGCCTCGGCAAGTCCATTTGCAGCTGCATAATAAGCTGACGAATTTCTTTGCTCGAACTCAAAAAGTTTGCAGATTTTATCCATCAATTTATTATCAAATGGTTTCCCGTTGTCGGTTAAGATGTACCGAGGGATGCCAAAACGATAGATGATGTGAACTCGGATGAAATCTGCCACATTTTCCTTCTTCACTTCCTTTAAAGCCACTGCTTCAGCCCACTTTGAGAAATAATCGGTGGCTGCTAATATATACGAATGTCCTGCTGATGATTTGGGTGTGATAGGACCAACCACATCGAGCCCCCACGCATCAAATGGCCATGATGCTATCGTTGGATGCAGCGGTTCAGGAGGTTGATGGATAAAGTTCGCATGGAATTGACATGCCTGACATCTACGCGCATAGTCTATGCAATCTTTCACCATCGTAGGCCAGTAGTAACCCATCCTTTTGATGTGAAAATGTAACTTAGGACCGGATTGATGAGCACCGCACACTCCAGAGTGAGCCTCCTCCATCGCTTGTAAAGCTTCCTCCTCACCTAAACATCGAAGAAATACACCATCAAACGAGCGCCGATATAACGCATCCTTGAAATATATGAAGCGAGGAGCCCGACGTCTTACATCTACCCTCCTACGAGGGTCTTGAGGTAACTTCCCATCAGCAAGGTAGTCAATCAATGATTGCCTCCAATCCTCTTTATCTACCTCATAGACAGAGGTAGTCGGGAGGTCAACAATGTCGTCAAGAGAGTCATCGTCTTCGAAGATTGGAGGGACCACCCATTTTTGGCACACGCGTAACCGAGCCTCATCTATAGGATGTGATACAGTTGAAGCTAAAGCAGCTAGGGCATCGGCTTGCTTATTCTGTTTCCTCGGGATGTGTTCAATTGTAGCATCTCCCAGCCAATGTAGGAGCATTTTTGCGTAACTGTTGTATGGAATCAACTCTGGTTTCTTTACTTCATAAACCCCAAGTACTTGGTTGACAATCAGCTTGGAGTCCCCATATATATTAACCCTTAGCTGCTTCATATCAGCTGCAATTTCAAGTCCCAAAATGAGTGCTTGATACTCGGCAACATTGTTCGAGCAGCGTTCCGTCAAGGTAAATGAATAAGGAAGCACTTCCCCTTCCGGCGCAACAAAGACAACTCCAGCGCCTGCCCCCTCTTTGTGTGCCGCTCCATCAAAGTACATCTTCCATGGAGGTAAAACTTCAACCACAAGCACATCCTCATCAGGTAGGTCACTGGACAGCTCCCATTCGGCAGGAATTGGATGATCAGCTAGGAAATCTGCTAAGGCTTGCCCCTTGATGGACTTCTGTGGCACATAAGTGATCTCAAACTGTTGAAATAATAAGTACCACCTAGCAAGTCGATCGGAAAGAACAACCTTTGACATGACATACTTCACTGGGTTTGCTTTGGAAACTAGCCGAATTGTATGCGCTTCAAAATAATGCTTGAGCTTCCTGATGGCGAATACAAGGGCCAGACACAACTTCTCAATTGGCAGATATTTGAGCTCATTTGGCGTCATCATTCTACTTAAATAATAGAGGGCATTTTCTTTCCCATTATCATTTTCTTGTGCAAGTAAAGCACCCACAGAGCTTTCTTGGGCGGAGATGTAAAGGATCAACGAGCGTCCTGGAATTGGAGCCGTCAGCACGGGCGGCTTCATTAAATAGGACTTGATGCTTTGGAATGCGTTCTTACAGGCCTCATCCCATACAAACGGGACACCCTTCTTCATTAATCGGCTAAAGGGCTGACATCTTCCTGCTAGGTTTGATATGAATCTTCTTATATAAGCCAACTTCCCTTGCAAGCTTTTAAGCTCATGAAGGTTCCGTGGCTCAGGCATCTTCATTATAGCGTCAATCTTTGCTTGTTCAATCTCAATGCCCCTATGTCGGACGGTAAACCCAAGGAATTTTCCGGCAGCAACCCCGAAAGCACACTTCAGGGGGTTCATTTTGAGCTGAAACTTCCGTAAGCGGTCAAAGACTTGTCTTAGATGCATCATGTGATCTGTGCGAAGTTTCGACTTCACAACCAAGTCGTCTACGTAACATTCCACCATTTTATGCAGCATGTCGTCAAATATAGTCTGCATGGCCCTTTGGTATGTAGCACCAGCATTTTTCAGACCAAAGGGCATCACTTTGTAGCAGTAGATACCTTTTGGTGTACGAAATGCTGTAAACTCCTCATCTTCTGGCGCCATGCGGATTTGATTATAACCGATGAGCCGTCCATGAATGACATGATCTCGTGTCCAGTTACGGCATCTATCATTAACTCTGTGATAGGGAGCGGGAAATCATCTTTTGGGCATGCAACGTTAAGATCTCGGAAGTCTACACACACGCGGATCTGGCCATTCTTCTTGCGCACAGGCACAATGCTGGATATCCAAGTTGGGTATTTAACTTCGCGAATGAAACCAGCCTCTATAAGCTTGTTGACTTCTGCTTCGATTGAGGGGATGAGCTCGGGGCGAAAGCGCCGTTGAGCTTGCTTAATAGGGCGACACCCCTTTTTCACTGCCAAGCGGTGCACGGCTACCTTTGGGTCCAACCCTGGCATCTCTTTGTATGTCCATGCAAATACATCAATATATTCTTTCAAAAGTGTGACATATATTTCTTCATCTTCGTTGGAAAGGAGTGAACTAATGAAGATGGGTCGAGGACATTCAGGGGTTCCTAGATCCACCTCTTTTAGTTCATCCACTGCGGCTTGTACCCCTTCTTCTAACTCTTGAGGCGCATCCTCTGCGTCTTCACCCTCGACTGGAGTCTCGTCGTATAATGTTATATGAAATGACGATGCCATCTCATCTTGACTTGGTGTTGCCTCACAACTTGAATCAATGTTTTCTTGATTCCTTCCTTGCACTCGAGTGTGTACAATGGTTCTTGGCTGGATTTTTAACACTTCACCACACGAGACATGGATATTAACTTCTCTTCTCATGCGAGACGGGACGGCACTCCTGAGCCTTTTTGAGGGTTCTATTTCAGTAGGAGGGTTGGTCTGCTCTTTTGAACTCTGAATAGGCCCGATTCTGTCATGTACTGATTTTCTCTTAGTCGGTTTGGGATTCGGCCCAAGTCTACGGAAGACTGATTGTCGTGATTCTACATCTCCGATTCTATCAAAAACAGACTGCTTCTTGTCACTTTCTTCCTCATCTGTAGAAGTGATGCAATTACTTGTGGCTCTGTTTATGAATATTCGCACTGGTTTAGGGGGAACATAACCCAACCCTTTCCGTTCATGCGGTTCCTGCTGATTTGACTTGCCCTTCCCACCAGCTTCTGGGATGAGTTTCCCCAGCTTCTCTGGCTCTTTGGGATTATATCCAGCTTTGAAGAGAAGTTTATAAGCATTAGGGTCGAAGCCGCCAGTGCGCTTAGCGGGTACTGTTTGACTTGTCTCAACTTGAACTTCATCTTTAAGCGGTTTAACTGGACCTGCTTTTAATGTTTCAATCCTCGCAAGTGGGAACACAAGTTCCTTGTCGCAATGAGCTTGGTTTACAACCTGCTTGCCTTTCCACTTTGTATCAAGAGGCGTGTCAACATTGCTTTGCTCAGCCTCCTCAACAACTTGTTTCTTCAAGTAAAACTTTGCATCCGCAAAGTATGATTCTGCTTCGATGAAGGGAGTTTCATCAGCGACTACCTTTTCTATCACCCCGCCTTTTTCAAACATGAGGCATTGGTGCCAGGACGAGGGAACTACTCCATTCTCATGTATCCAAGGCCGGCCCAGCAGCAAGTTGTAAGACGTCCTTGCATCTATCACATAACATAGTGTACTCGAGTTTAGTGTCCCGATCCTGAGGTCGAGTCTGATGGTACCGAGTGCTCTTTGTCCGCCTTGATTAAACCCTTGAATCATTAAGCGGCTTTGAGAGAGCTCATCGGTGGAGATGCCAAGTTCTTTCATAGCTCGGAGTGACAGAATGTTCACCGCCGACCCTTGATCAATCAAAATCCTTTTAATCTTTTGCTCGCGGGCATACCCTTCAACGAACAACGGACGATTATGTGGTGTACCACCAAGCAATAGATCCTCATCTTTAAAAGTTATCTCGGCGGTATAAGACGCGGCTTTGTGGACTTGAACCTCGTCACCTCCTTCATTCACGGGGAATGAACATTCCCCCTCTTCAACATGTCTCCTTTTAATATTCAAGCGGGTTCTAGGAATATTTGTACCATGCGGAGGAAGCGCCTTCGGCATGTATTGAGCCAAGGCAACTGGTGGTCGAGGCTCGCCGGGACGTCCTTTCGTCTTTGTGTCATAGGCGGGGTCCCTTGCTGGGTTTCTCTCAACCCATCGCTTTGTTATTCTCTTCAAAGATCTAACGTGTCCAGCATCGTTCCTTTGCTTTTTGCGGGTAACAACTACCCAATCCTTCTCGCATACCGGATTAGCCTGTGGTGACTCTGGCGGTTGCCTAGTAGCATGTTTCACAATGAATGGAAGCGGGCGTTTGTATTGCTTGCCCCCATCTTCTTCATCACTCTCTACAACCAACGGAGCGAACCTTCCGTATGAAATTTGGTTGGTGCTGGCAGTTGCATCAGCCAGCTCAATCTTTCCATCACGAGCAAGCCCCATCACCTTATCTTTAAAGACAAAACATTTTTCAATTGGATGTCCGAGGAGACGATGATACTTGCAATAGTTGGGGTCGTCCACCTTAGAAGCTTCTTCGGGACGCTTCATCTCCGGTAATTCAATTAACTTGAGTTTAAACAACTCATCAAACATGGGTGAAACATCAGAATCCAGGAATGGATATTGTTTTTGCTGCATCTCTTCAATGATTCTAGTACCCCGAGATGGGCGGGAAAATGACCTCGGCCTTGGATTTTCAGTCACTTTAGCGAAAACCCGCATTGGCGATGCTCTCACGTTCATGGCCTCCTTCTTTTCTTGCTTCGGGAAGGGCTTGCCCCCTTTCTTGAATTCTTGTTTTACATGTGCCTTAGATGAGCTAGGGATACTTGACATGCCGAGCCCTCCATTGGCTTCAATACTCAACTCCATGTCGTGAGCACGACTGGATAGTTCTTCAAATGTTCTAGGCTTGATTCCCTGCAAGATATAAGAGAGCTCGAAGTGCATCCCTTGGATGCACATTTCAATTGCGGAGCTTTGTGATATCCTCTCTTTACAGTTAAGACATAACTCCCTCCATCTTTCGATGTAAGCGCCTGCCCGCTCACCCTTCCATTGGTGGGTAGTGGTGAGTTCCAAGAAGCTGACAGTCCTCCTGGTGCTGTAGAAGCGGGTCAAAAACTCGCGCTCCATATCATTCCAACTATCAATGCAACCATGCTCCAGGTCAGTGTACCAATCAAAGGCAGTGCCCTTCAGAGAGCGGACGAACTGCTTGACGAGGAGATCTCCGTATGTTCCTGCATCATTACAGGTTTCAACGAAGTGGGCGATGTGCTGCCTCGGGTTGCCTTTTCCATCAAACTGCTGGAACCTGGGAGGTTGATAGCCCAGCGGCATTTTCATTTCTTCAATTCTCTGTGTGTATGGCTTAGTGTAAGTATATGAAGATTGTGTTCCCTCGAGCTTCCCTTTAATTGCTCCCATGATGTAGTCGTTCAACTGCTCGACATGTATCATGCCCTCAGAAATTGGAATACTTTTCTCGGCCGGTGGTGGACGAGAGATCGTCTCTTCTATTCTTGGCCTACATTGATGACGCGGTGACTCGACATCAATCTCATCTTCTTGAGTTTGAGGCTGCTTCCCAGAAGCTCGACTTGTTTCGCCGTTTCGCCCGCTTTCAACCTTTTCACTGAGCTCATTGATTCTCGTTTCTTGGTTATGCATGAACGTAGTTATCCCCTCAAGAGCTTTGGCGATGTTGGCTAGTTGTTCCTCCACCGAGGCCGCGTTCGTTGTCATGGCGGGCATGATCGTGTATATATGATTCCATTCCGGTGAGGTTCTCTGCGGAAGTGATGACTGTGATGAGCTTCCACTGCTTGGAGTATTATTCGGGGAAGTAGGGCTCACCGGGCTCTTGTTGCTGGGAGCTCCTTCACTTGTAGGATTGTTGTTGGCAACAACCTCCATTGTAGTGGATGACCCTTTGTTACGTATAGCTCTGCGTGGCATGGTGGAGCTTCTGTCAATCCTTCGAACGATATGGCGAGCGATGTCCTGGGCCCCGTGCAGCTGCACGCCCAGGTTCCTCACTCGGCTCCGAGTCATTGCTCCTTCCACGTTTTGGCTGTCACCGGAACTGGTCACGGATGATGCCTTGGAGCGGGTAGCTTGAGCGTAGGTCATCTTGGAGGAGGGATTTCTCGATGCCATTTTTGGATTCCTTCCGTATAGAGCCCGCGAATCAACAGTGAAGAGATGAGAGGCAGAGTTGTCCCACTAGGTGTGCCAAAATCTGTAAACACAAAAAAGCAAACTTTGTATATATTCACAAAATTCCGTGTACAGCGTGTGTATAATTCAATGCAGGTACAAAATCTCTGTCTAGTCCTCTGATTCTTCACTGACGTTATCTATTGAAGTGCCTCCGGGATTCAAATAGCGTAGCCTCCGGGATTTAATTGGCGTAGCTTCCGGAATTTAATTGGCGTGACTTCCAACAACGAGCGTTAAGAATCTAGAAGTAATCAATCCTGCAAAATCTCAAAAACACATGCAATGGACTCAAGCCGCCTGAAGATCCTCAAATGCATTCAAAAGGCCTCAAGATCTTCGAGACAATCAATTCTGTGGAGCTCCAAAGTACCTGCAAAATATTCAAAAGATGCCTCCACGCCTTCAAGCGTTCTTCAAATGCCCTCAACTCCTTAAGTCTTCAAGTTGTTAAATGCCCTCAAGCTCTAAGCCTTTGAGTTCTTCAAGCCTTTTAGTGTGTTTTGGAATGAAAATGAAGGCTCTATTTATAGCTGAAGCCTAACCAACATTCCTCAACAAACTCCCCATTTTAATTAATTAATTAATTAATTAATTAATTAGGAAAATGAACCTTGTTCAAGATCAAGTCCAGGTTCATTATTGTATAATTAAATTCAAATTCAAATTCAAATTAAATTATAATTACTTAATTCAAATATAATAAAATTGATATTATATTTAAATTATAACTATAATTCAAATTCAAATATCAAATGGGCTCGAACCAATTAATTAATTAGTTCAATGGCCCAAATCAAATCTAATTGGGCTAATCAAATTAAATTAATTTCTATGACCCGATTAATTAAATTGGCCCAATCGTCAATCTCAACATTGGCCCAATAACACTTTAGTCGGTCCATTTATCGGGTTCAAATTTTCAGTGTCTACAATTATTATTATTATTATTATTATTATTATTATTATTATTATTATTATTATTATTGTTGTTGTTGTTGTTGTTGTTGTTGTTGTTGTTGTTGTTGTTGTTGTCGCTGTTGTTGTTATAATTTTAATTTTATTTTATTTATTTTATACTTGAACAATAATATTTTTATTATACTTGAACAATAATATTATCAATTATATTATATTATAGAATATAACACCATATATAATATTACCAATTAATAGATTTTATTTAGTTTCCATTTGACAATTACTTACCAAATAAGTTTTACTACAAAAGTTTTGGGGGGAAAATTTGTTAGGAGGATTTTACTTTTATATATACTAGTATTTGCGCCCGTGCGATGCACGGAATAGATTTGTTGTAATATATTAAGAATATTTGGATCGGTATATAATTATTTAAGTTAGAACATCAAATATTATATAGTTCAATTGAATATACGGGTTGGATCATTTATGTGTTTTTATATTATCATTGAATGAATTCAAGCAAATAATTGCTCAAATTAATAGCTAATGTGTAGATGTATGCATGTAGTGTTATAACTTTGGAGATTTTTTTTATCATTGTTTAGTATTTTTTTTTTATAAATTATACAAATGTGTTCGTTTTCTAGCAACTCAGTTATATGAATGAATTGTTATCTTAATTCATTTGTATGGAGGATATTTTTTTTTTGTCTATACATATAGCAATTTTGTCATTTAAAAAATATAATATCAACGATTTTATTTACACATTGTTGAAACCTCTTTGTAGATGACATTGGTAGTAGCAACACAATCTTGTCCATCATCGTCTAGAGCTAACACCTTCAATTGATCAGGATGGGTGACTCGGTGAAAATATATAATGGTATAATATTAGTCAATTAGCGATCCTTTTATATTTTAAATAAATTAGTAATATCATATTCATTTTCAGTCAATTATTTTTTTGTATTTTTAGTCAATTAGAATATTACATGGAGTGATATTTTTACCTAATTTGTGTTCCATTTTTAATTGAGGATGTATAATATTATTATTGAAATATTTCTGTTCCATTTGTAATTTACCTTTACTATTGTTTAAAATATGCATTTACTATTTATGATGTAGAATATTATTATTGAAATATTGGCGTTCAATTTTAGTTTCCCTTCCATTTTAATTAAAATGCAATGATCTAACCATTTATTTTTTTCTTATTAGTCAATTATGAATAATTTTTTATTTGCAGTCAATTATTAATATTCATTTCCTTTTAAATTTTCAATCCATTAGTAATATCATATTTATTTTCATCCAATTACTTCTCTTTTATTTTTAGTCAATTAATCAATTAGCAAACTAAAATATCAAATGCAATGATATTTTTACCAAATTTTCGTTTCATTTTTAATTGATGATTTAGAATATTATTATTGAAATATTTTCATTTCATTTTTAATTTTCGCTACATTTTTAATTTACCTTTACTATTGTTTAAAATATGTCTTTAGTATTGATGATGTAGAATATTATTATTGAAGTATTTCCTTTTCATTTTTAATTTACCTTTACTTGATAGTGTAGAATATTATTATTGAAATATTTCCATTCTATTGTTTAAAATTGTGTAAAATTTATGACATACTTGTGATTTGATGTATTATACTGTGCAATATTATTGTGAAAAATTAAAATGCAATGATCTGACCATTTTTTTTCTATTTTAGTCAATTATGAATTTTTTCTTATTTTCAAACAATTGTTAATATTCATTTCCTGTTTCAATTAACCTAATGTTTGTTGCCAAGCACCTTGTGCTCAGATGGCATGTAGTGACCTTTCTTATGTGGGAAGTCATGAGATTGAGCCTTAGTGAAGGTGTTGGTTGAGAAAATATGTTTGAACAGATACTTATTTATTTACCTAATTTTCATTCCATTTTTAATTGATAATATAGTACTTATTTATTTACCTAATTTTCATTCCATTTTTAATTGATAATATAGAATATTATTGTGAAATATTTTTGTTCTTTTTTTTTCATCCTTTTTTTTTTAATTTACCTTTACTATTTACTATTGTTTGGGCGATAAATCAAGTAAATAGAATTTTGTTTTTAATTATATTATAAATTTTTTTTCTTTTTCTATTGTTTGGGTGTGAAAGTAAGGAATAAGGATTTTCTTTTTAATAACGGTATAGATTCAGAATCTTTTTATATTTTCCTATTTAACTTATTATTATTAGTATTAATTAGTGACTTTCGTTTCTTTTTCTATTTTTAGTGAATTAACGATCCTTTTATATTTTTCTATTTTAATGTTAACTTTTAATTTTACTGATTATTATTAGTATTAATTATTCAGTGAATTTCATTTCATTTTCTATTTTTTGTAAATTATGAATCTTTTTTTTTTAATTTTTTTTGTAGGATTGCTTTTACTGTTATTTTTATTATGACCCCTTTTTAAAAAAAAAATTCTTTCATTTTCATTGAATTAAGAATCCTTTTTTATTTTCAATTTTACTGATTATTATTAGTATTAGTCAGTAAATTTCGTTTATTTTTCCATTTTTAGTGAAGTAAGGATCTTTTTTTTTTCTTCATATTTTATTGCTAATTTTCTGACTGATTATTATTACTATTAATTAATTAGTGAATTCCATTTCCTTTTCTATTTCTCGTGAATTAAGAAACTTTTTTTATTATTCTTATTTTTGGTAGAATTTTCTTTTTTTACTGTTATCCTTATTATGACCCCTTTTTTTTCACACCCTTACGTTTCTTTTTTCTATTTTCATTGAATTAAGACTCATTTTTTATTTTCCTATTTTACCAATTATTATTAGTCATAATCAGTAAATTCTGTTTATATTTTCATTTTTAGTGAATTAAGCATCTTTTTTTACTGATTATTGTTAGTTTTAATTAATTAGTGAATCCCGTTTCCTTTTCTATTTTTTGTGAATTAAGGATCTTTTTTTCTATTTTACTACTAACTTTTTTACTAATTATTATTAGTATTATTAATTGGTAATTTTTTTTTTATTGTTTGGGCGGGTAAGTAAGAAATGGGGGTTTTGTTTTTAAGAATAATATAGAATTTTAGTGAGTTAAGGATCATTTTTATAGAATTCTCTTTCAATATTTAAATACATTAGCATAGTAATTACACGAAAGAAGGAAAGAAAAATTATTAGAATAATAGTATTTTCACCCGTTCGATGCACAGAATGAATTTGTTGTAATATATTAAGAATATTTGGATCAATATATAATTATTTAAATTAGAACATCAAATATTATATAGTAATTGAACATATGGTTTGGATTATCTATGTGTTTTGATGTTATCATTGCTTAAATTTGAGCAAATGATTGCTCAAATTAATAGCTAATGTGTAGATGTACGCATGCGGTGCTGTAATTTTGGAAATTTTATTTATCATTGTTTAGTATTTTTTTTTTTATATAAATTATTCAAATGTGTTCATTCTCAAGCAACTCAGTTATAGGAATGAATTACTATCTTAATTCATTTGTATGGAAGATATATATATTTTGTCTAGATATATAGCAAATTTGTCATTTTAAAAAAATATCAACGATTGTATGTACAAATTATTGAAACATCTTTCGACATTGGTAGTAGCAACACAATCTTGTCCATCATCGTCTATAGCTAACACCTTCAGCCCATCATGATGGGTGACTCGAGTCAAAATATATAATGGTAGAATATTAGTCAATTAGGGATTTTTTTATATTTTAAGTTAGTTTGTAATATCATATTCATTTTCAGCCAATTATTCTTTTTTATTTTTAATCAATTAGTCAATTAGAATATCATATGCAATGATATTTTTACCTAATTTTCGTTCGAGTTTTAATTGATTATGTATAATATTATTATTGAAATATTTCCGTTGCATTTTTAATTTAACTTTATTATTGTTTAAAATATGCATTTATTATCTATGATGTAGAATATTATTGTTGAAATATTTCCGTCAAATTTTAATTTCCATCAATTTTAAATTAAAATGCAATGATCTAACCATTTATTTTTTTCATATTAGTTAATTATAGATCATTTTTTATTTGCAGTCAACTATTAATATTCATTTCATTTTATATTTTCAGTTAATTAATAATATCATATTCATTTTCAGCCAATTATTCTTTTTTATTTTCAGTCAATTGGTCAATTAGAATATGATGTAGTGATATTTTACCCAATTTTCGTTCCATTTTTAATTGATGATGTAGAATATTATTATTAAAATATTTCCGTTTCATTTTTAATTTTCATTGCATTTTTAATTTAACTTTATTATTGATTAGAATATGCCTTTATTATTGATGATGTAGAATATTGTTATTTAAATATTTGCTTTTCATTTTTAATTTACGTTTACTTGATGATGTAAAATATTATTATTGAAATATTTCTGTTCCATTTTTAAAATTGTGAAAGATTTATGACATAATTATGGTTTGATGTACTATATTGTGTAATATTATTGTAAAAAATTAAAATGTAATAATTTGACCATTTCCCTTTTCTATTTTAGTCAATTATGGATCATTTTTTATTTTTAGTCAATTATAAATATTTATTTCCTTTTTCAATTAACCTAATTTATGTTCCTTTTTTCATTTTAAATTTTCAGTCAATTATTAATATTAAGTTATTTTTTCAATTTACCTAATTTCCATTCCATTTTTAACGGATGATGTAGAATATTATTGTGAAATATTTATGTTCTTTTTTTCCATTCTTTTTTTAAAATTTACCTGTACTATTCACTATTGTTTGGGTGGAAAATCAAGTAAATAGGATTTTGTTTTTAATTATAGTATAGATTGTCTCATTTACGAATTGGTTCAATAAATCATAAATATTACCAATTGTTTGGTCACAAAATAAGCTTTATCTAATTATATCTATATTAAATTATATATATATATATATATATATATATATATATATATATATATATATATATATTATATATATAATAAATTAGAAATTATAAAAATAAAAAATGATTAAATTGTGTAAAGTATATCAGGGAATATTACGGATTATTTGCTTAAGAGGAATTACTTACTGAAAAAAATGTAGTGAATTATTTTATTAAAAGCAGCAAAAAATTGTGTATATAAATTAATAAATTAGTTGTATAAATTAAAAATGAAAAAACAGGAAATACATACTTAAAATTATATTTCTAACTTATTTAATTTTCAGAATTTCGGAATAAATTTGTAATTTTATATAGTAAGGTAAGAATAATTCTTATGCAATATACTATTTGACAACTCAATTAATATTAAGATTTCGTGCAATGAACATGTATATCATCTTATGTACTCATTTGAACGGTAATTTATTTTTATACAGTAATTATGCATAACAAATTAATATTATGCTAATTAATAACTAATAAAATTTATTATTAATTTGACCATTATAATTAGTCTGGATGATAAAAAACATATATGAATTGGTTCAATAAATCGTAAATATTATCAATTGTTTGGTTAGAAAATAATCATTATCAAATTAAAATTGATTAATTTGACAAATTATACTTAAGATAAATATTACAGATTATTTACTTATATAAAACTTTAATTGAATTATTATTTTATATTTTATAATAAGGAGTGAAAAATTTATATATATATATATATATATATATATATATATATATATATATATATATATATATATATATATATATATATATATATATATACCATATTGGTTATTGGTTATATACCATATTATGGATTTACGTCCATATGAGAATATGAAAAGAATAAATGTACAACCTAATTAATATTATGTATTACATAATATCATACCTAATATTACTATACATAATACCATACGTAATTATTATTTTTAATACCATGCATACAATTACCACACATACTTGAATTGGTTATCAATATAGATTTCTTAAATTGGTTATAAATCATATTATGGTATTACGTCCATATGAAATAATATTAACATACATAAAATTACCATACATACTTGTTAATATTTAGATTTATTAAATCGGTTACAATTCATATTATGGTAAAATAATTCTTATGCAATATACGATTTGAAAACTCAATGAATATTAAGATTCCGTGCAATGGACATATATTCCATCATGTGTACTCATTTGACAAAAAATATGAAGGTTGGTTCAATAAATCGTAAATATTACTAATTGTTTGGTTAGAGAATAATCTTTATCAATAAAAATTAAAATAATTAAATCTCTATCATATTCATATGCTGTTGCTTTAGGCTTTTGTCAAGGAGCACTACTCATGATCCTCAACACATTGCCATGGCTCCAAATCCTTGTGTTACTCCTATTGGTGTTGGAAGGACTGTCACATCAGGAAAAAAAATATTAATAGTCCAAACTCATTCAATGATGTCCCCTCTCATGCAAATGACCTGCAGATCTAGTTGCTCAGAGTCCACTAATAATCAGATGGTCAGTTTTTTTTTTCTATCACTATGAATAGTGCATTATTTAATCTTGCCCAGAGTCCAATAATAAACAACTTTTAATGGATTGAGATAAGGTATTAGAGAAATACCTTTTAATGGGTTGAGCAAACTCGTCCAGATTAATGATGAAGAAGATGATATATATGATCAATATAATCATAGTTTATATAATATATGTAGATAGATTTTAAATTTCACCAATGGTATATATGATTTTCTATTCTTTATTAAAAAAAAAAAAAGAGTAGAAAAAGGATACAGAGATTTACCAAATGTGTAGGTGTAGTGCAACAGCTCTTCTGGATACGCAGAGAATATGGGTCTTGTTCCTCCTCTTCTTGAAGGTCCCTGTTCTCTACACCATTGCTATGCAGTTGCAGAGAATATTCCCTTATGTTCTTCGTAACTTGGTACTGTTTGTATTGAAGAGAATGTGATGTATATATAGGTGTTTAGATATGATTAAGGGTAACATTTATGATTTTTATTATATTACCAATTACCAATTACCAATTACCATTTACCAATTAAAATTAGAGTTACAATTTTACATTTGCTTACCAAAAAATTATATATAGATACTTAATTTATATTTGAAGAATATATTTACCTAATTTACTTTATATACAGTAATAAGTATGTCTACACATAAATGAATAATATATAATATATAATTTCAATATTTTGATAATTAATTAAATTAGAAAATTAGGATATTATATAAATGCCGCTAAGTTTTGGGAAAAAATTTATATAGTTTTTATATTATTATTATTATTATTATTATTATTATTATTATTATTATTATTATTATTATTATTTTATTATGCTTACATTATTTCATAAGATTTTTATTATACTTGAACAATAATATTTTCAATTATATTATAGAATATAATACCATACATAATATTACCAATTATGTAATATAACAATTAATAGATTTTATTTAATTTCCATTTGACATTTACTTACCAAATAAACTTTACTACAAAAGTTTTGGGGGGAAAATTTGTTAGGAGGATTTTACTTTTATATATATATAGAATATAGATATAGACTAGTATTTGCACCCGTGCGATGCACGGAATGGATTTGTTGTAATATATTAAGAATATATGAATCGATATATAATTATTTAAATTAGAACATCAAATATTATATAGTACAATTAAAGATATAGTTTGGATCGTTTATATATCTTGATGTTATCATTGCTTGAATTTGTGCAAATAATTGCTCAAATTAATAGCTAATATCTAGATGTACGCATGCGGTGCTATAACTTTGAAGATTTTATTTATCATTGTTTAGTATTTTCATAAATTAGGCAAATGTGTTCGTTCTCTAACAACTCAGTTATAGAAATGAATTGCCATCCTTCTTCATTTGTATGGAAGATATATATATATATATATATATATATATATATATATATATATATATATATATATATATATATATATACACACACATTTTTTGTCTAGATATATATCAATTTTTTCATTTAAAAAAAAAAATTAATATCACCGATTATATTTACACATTATTCAGCCATTTTTTTATTATTATTTTCAGTCAATTAGTCAATTAGAATATCAAAATACAGTGATATTTTTACCTAATTTTCGTTCCATTTTTATTGATGATGTAGATATTATTATTGAAATATTTCCGTTCCATTTTTAAATTACATTTACTATTGTTTAAACTATGCATTTACTAACCAAGATTATGTGGTTTAATGGTACTTGGGTTGGACTTCCATTTGGAAGGTTATGAGTTTGAGCCTCAGTGGAGGCATTATTGGTTTTTTGTGTTTCAGTAGGTTGAGGTAGGTTGAGAAAGTATATGAAGAAATACTACATTGTAATAAAAGCGAATACCAATTATTAATATTCATTTCCTTTTATATTTTCAGTCAATTAGTCAATTTTGGATCATTTTTTATTTGCAATCAATTATTAATATTCATTTCCTTTTATATTTTCAGTCAATTATTCATTTTGATTTTCAGTCAATTAATCAATTGGAATATAGATGCAGTGATATTTTTACCTAATTTCCGTACCATTTTAATTTGATGATGTATAATATTATTAATGAAATATTTTCATTTCATTTTTAATTTACCTTTACTATATTTTAAAATATGCGTTTACTATTTGATGATGTAATATATTATTATTGAAATATTTCCTTTCTATTTTTAATTTTCCTTTACTTCTCAACAAAAAAAAAAAACAAAAAAAAAAAACAAAAAAAAAACAAAAACAAAAAAAACAAAAAAAAAAAGAGAGAGAGACTTTGGACTTCTCAATACTTGTCCACATTGATGGGCAAGCAATTATGTTTGTAAGAGGAGCATTACTCATCTTATATAGAGTTTGAGCTCCTATTTCCAAATATTTTCAATCCCACATCATTTACAAACGGAGCCGGTGCGCCATTGCTCCCTTTTGTCTTCTTTTTTTTTTTTTTTTTTTTTTTTTTTTTAATTTTTTTAATTTTAATTTTATTTTGTATATCGTTTTGTTTGGATTATTATTATTATTATTATTATTATTATTATTATTATTATTATTATTATTATTATTATTATTATTATTATTATTATTATTATTGACAAATTCGGTAAAATTTTAACAAATTCACCATTTTAACAATTTATCTGTAATCAAAACACTAAAAATATTATTTCATAACTCAGTAATTTGCTCCAAAGTGCTAAAAACTAAAACAATACATACATTTTGGGTTAATCTTTCCCACCCCAACTAATAATAATAATAAATAATAAATAATAAATACTAAATAAAAAATAAAAACTAAAATAAGAAGACAAAGCTAAGATTTCTTAAATAAGAACATTTTGACTTCTCAATACTTGTCACATTGCTGAACAAACAATTATGTTTGTACCTCTTATATAGAAGAGCTCAAGAGCTCTTCTTTTCAAACATTTTCAATGTGGGATCAAAATGATCCCACATTATATACAAAGGGAGCCCATGGCTCCCCTTTTGTCTTTTTTTTTTTTTTGTTTTTTTTTTTTTGTTAATTTAAATTTTATTGTGCATATAGTTTTGTTATTATTATTATTATTATTATTATTATTATTATTATTATTATTATTATTATTATTATTATTATTATTATTATTATTATTATTATTATTATTATTATTTTATTATTATTATTATTATTGTTGTTGTTGTTGTTGTTGTAATTTGATTATTTGGCAAATTCGTCTGTTTAACATTTTGTATTTAATCAAAATAAAATGTATATATAATAAGTCAGTAATTTTGCTCCAAACTGCTAAAAACTAATACAACACATACATTTCGGGTTAATCTTTCACAACCCCCACTAATAATAAATAAATATATAATAAATAAATAAAAACTAAAATAAGAAGACAAAGCTAATTAAGACTTCTAAATAAGAACCTTTTGAATTCTCAAGCCCACATTGTTGGCAATCAATTATGTTTGTAAGAGGAATATTGCTCATCTTATATAGATGAGCTCTCTCTTTTCAAACATTTTTCATGTGGGATCAAAATGATCCCACATCATTTACAAATGGAGCCAATGACTCCCGTTTGTCTTATTATTCTTTTTTTTTTTTTAATTTTAATTTTATTTTGTATATAGTTTTGTTTGGATTATTATTATTATTATTATTATTATTATTATTATTATTATTATTATTATTATTATTATTATTATTATTATTGTTGTTGTTGTTGTTGTTGTTGTTGTTGTTGTTGTTGTTGTTGTTGTAATTTGATTATTTGGCAAGTTCGCCAAAATTTTATGAAATTCGCATGTTTAACATTTTATATTTAATCAAAACATCAAAAATATTATTTAATAACTTAGCAATTTGCTCCAAACTGCTAAAAATTAAAACAACACATACATTTTGGGTTAATCTTTCCAGAACTCCCTAATAAATTTAAAAAAAAAAACAAAAAAAAAAACTAAAACAAGAAGCCATTAAGATAAGGTTTCTTAAATAAGAGCCTTTTGACACGTTGGGCTTCAATAGGTTGAGAAAGTTTATATGAGCAGATACTACATGTAACAGGGTGAATCGAATAGTTATGTTGTGGAACCGTGTCCACCTTGCAAGGTGGACACAGTTCTATGTTCATAATTACTGAACTATATGCTCATAATTATAAAGTTAAATATTCATAATCTTTGAACTTCATATTCATAATTATTGAACTCTATATTCATAATTACAGAACTCTATGTTCATACTTACTGAACTATATGTTCATAATTATAAAGATATATATTCATAATTTTTGAACTTCATATTCACAATTATTGAATCTCTATAATCATAATTATATAACTATATGTTCATAAATACGTTCACAACACTATGTTCATAATTATAGAACTATATGTTCATAATTTTTGAACTATATATATTCATAATTATGAACAATTTTAGAACCGTGTCTAGCTAGCAAGGTGGACACGATTCCACGGCATAATTTGCCGGGTCAATAACACGGTGTCGATAAACAAATAAAATAAATGAATATTCAAAGTAATGTAAAACCATTAAATCTTTCAATTTAAACAAAAGACAAAAATTTAAATATCATACATATTATTATTCATTATGCTATAATGTTATTACCTAATTAATATTTGTTCTACACAGTATTACCAATAGAATATTTAATAAATTGTCTGCAAAAGTTTGAGCGGAAAAAATAAAATAGGAGGATATATACATATATATATATATATATATATATATATATATATATATATATATAAGGTATTATTTTTATAATTAGGTATAATATTATTAAATTGAAATTATTTAAAATATATAAATCAACATTAAAAAAATTTAATTAATTTTGGATATTAAAACTATATATTTATATTAAAGGTGAAATTATAAATAATTAAGTTTCAATAAGTTTAGTTATTTCTTAACTTTATATTTTATAAAATATATAATCGAGATTAATATTTTTTCTATATACTAAGTTAGTTTGGAAGAATTTTTCATTTTTAGTCAATTATTAATAGTTATTTCTTTTTTTTTTTTTTCATTTTTGAAAATATTAATAGTCATTTCTTATTTCAATTGGCCTAAATTTCTTGTCATTTTTATTCTCAGTCAATTATTCATTTTTAATACATATTAATTAATTAGTTAATTATTAATAACAACTTTTTTATATTTCCACTAACTTTACATTTTATAAAAAATATAATCGAGATTAATATTTCTTTCTATCTCAGCTAAACGCTAAGATGCAAACTTCATTTTACATATTTACTAATTATTCGACATTAAAAAAAATAAAATAAAAAGAATAAGAAAAACAAAAGAGGAAAGAATATATAGATGTCATATGATATCTTACATAAGGTAAACTGATATCAAATTTAATTTAGAATTGTAGTAGGAATAGGAAAGTATGAAATAATATTTGTAGTAGGGATTGTATAACCATTTTTGTACAATTGTAGTACGAATAGGAATTGTACTTCCATATATTTTATAATATTACACAAACCTTAATAATGTAGGAGTGTTTTGGGCGGGAATTAAAATATAGGATTTTGTTTGTATATATAGTATAGATTACTGATTTTGTTTTAATAAAGCTTATTATTATTAAATTTGGGCGATTAATTATTAATATTCAATTTGGTATATTATTTTCGCACAATCTTCCTTTTAAATTCTTGATAATTGTTTGCCATTTTCACTTTTTAATGGAAATAATCATATTATTAATAAAAGTTTGTGCTGGAAATTACACAGGAGAATTTTATTTGTATTAATAGTATAAAAAATTTTAATTCCATTAGATTTTAAATAAATGTTACCATAACTATATGCAGTAACTTGTAATATATAAATTTCTTACTTTAATAATATTAACCATATGATAATCTATTTTATTAATAAAAAAATAAAATCATCCCTCCATAACACAAAAAAAATAATAAAAAACACCATCAGATACTCAATACTTAAAACATAACCCACAATATATTTTTTAAAAATTGAATGGAACAAATAATCCATACTCTAAAAACAAAAAATATAAGAACATTGGTTTTTTTTATAAGAATTCAATTACAGGAAATCAAGTTTAGGTCAATAAAAGCAAAAAATACTAAATGGTACTTTCAAGCATATGCACATACATGGATATTTTAATCTACTGGCCTTCAATTCTTTCTCAAAATCAGAAGAAGTGTCTTCATCAGATGAAGAAGAACCGTTTTCATTCATAATGATATTCCTATTTCTGAGTCTCTCATCACCGTTCGGTACATCAATGATGTCTGGATTTCTGGGTCTTCCATTGTTCCCTTTGATCCTTATGATTGTGCCATTGCCAGTATTTTTTTATTTGGGTTCAGTACAACATGGATTTTTTTGGGAGGTTTCTCTAATTAAATTTTTGGTTAAAAATTTATATTTCCTTTGTATTTTATTTTATTACTTTTTTTTTTATTTATACTAATATGTCAACGGAGTAACACAAAATCTGAAATTGTATTTGTTATTTATTTCTTCTTTTTAAATAATCATTATTTTTGTGTTTTACAAAAATTTAGAAAAAATCAAATATAGCGAGATTTTTAATAGGTTAAACAAACACTCTACTCAAGTTGTGATATATATATATATATATATATATATATATATATATATATATATATATATATATATATATATATATATATATAAATTATAAAAATGCTGTAAAATGAACTCTGCTTGTTAAAAAAAAACATAGAAACTTGAATGACATGTACAAATCTCGAAATCAACATACTAACTCTAAGTTTCAGAAAATGTTACAAAATTATCAAAATTACCGTCTTTATCATCCTCGATCGTATCTCTACAATCTTCCATAAAAACTAAACCAATAGGGTTCTGTTACAAATGTTTTTCCTTCTCAATTTCCTTTTGTTGAAGCAGAGCCTCCTTAAGTATCTTCAAACTCATACCAGACGATATAAACTGCAAAACATATTGAAATACGTGAGAATATAGTTAGAAAAATGTAAAAAATTCATACAAAAAGAAAGCAGAGAGATGAGTCTGAGATTCTTTGATTGAAGAAGCCCTTGTATTTATAGGTAGAAAATACTAATTCAAAAGGAAAGTATAATAATTTATTTTTTTAAGGGAAAGTATAATAATTTATTTATTTAAGGTAATAACATTATTATTATTATTATTATTTATTTATTTATTTATTTATTTAATTTCTATTTGACATTTACTTACCAAATAAGTTTTACTACAAAAGTTTTGGGGGAAAAATTTGTTAGGAGGATTTTACTTTTATATAATATATAGATAGATAGATATATAGATTTATTTATTTATTTAATTTTTATTTGACATTTACTTACCAAATAAGTTTTACTACAAAAGTTTTGGGGGGAAAATTTGTTAGGAGGATTTTACTTTTATATATATATATATATATACTAGTTTTTTACGCGCATTGCACGATTAGGATAATGCCCAATGCTTTTTTGTTAAATAAGTACTTTAAAGTATATTAAAGCAGGATTATATTGAAATTGTTCATGCATATATAATTGAAGGTTGAATTTGCGTATTTAAATAGGTAATTATTCTCCCAAAGGTTGAGTCCCCAACCCCAAGGGCCCCCCACACTCCGACCCGACAGAGCATTGTGGGAAGTTGTAAATCACGGTGACTCAATGGTTCAGCAGACAGGGCGAAATGCTGATACGCACAAGGAATCTGCCCACTTTGGACATAATTCCCGCACTGCCGCCGCCGAGGTTCAAACCTTGGTCTCTTCTCCCAAATACTACCCACTAAACCATTGAGCTAAGCCCGTGCGAGTTAAATAGGTAATTCTAAGTTTACAAATGCAAGATAATATAGTCAAGATTGATTATAATTGTCAATAAAATAATTGTATAGGTATAGTTGAAACCAAATACGGGACATAAGGGAGAACAAATAAAAATTAGGGCATAAAATATTAAATATATACTAATATTGTTTGAGGAGATTCCGACATTAGGATTTGTGGTTAAGTTCTATTAATACTTTAATATTAGAATTAGATTAATAGTGTAGTTATAATTCTATATTAGACTTTAATATTAGAATTAGACTAACGGTGAATTAACGGAAAAGTTAAATGGATAATCATATAATTAAGGATAAATTAGAAAATCTTAAAAGAAAAAAATTAAAACCTGAACAATATGAACCATTCATTTGATTTAATAATTTGGCCGGTCATTTTTTCTACCCAATGTTAATAATTAAATAAATTCGCTGATCAAATCCGCTAACGCTAACCGTTAACTGCTGATTGTCAAACAAGGACATTGCGAGGTAGTTCTCACTTCAATTTGTTGTGTGATTTGAATACTCTCTTTGTCACAATATCTTTCAAGTAGTTAATATGGTTGGCTTTATTAATTATATTTTTTCAATTTTTTCATGGTATTAATAAAATACTTGGTAAATAAATATATAGCATTATTTTGTATTATAACTTTGATATTTAATTAGAAAAATAGTGCACAAAAAAGATAATAGATAATATAGTGAATATAATCAATTGATGAATTTGAATGTAAAAATTTTTACATTTGAGAAAAATTAAGACAATATAACTAATGAAAATATTTCTTTTAATTAATTTATTGATAATGAATAATTTTTTATAAATAAAGTACTTTACGCGCATTGCGCGATTGGGATAATGCTCAATATTTTTTTTAAAATAAGTACTTTAAAGTATATCAAGACAAGATTATATTGGAATTATTCATGCATGGATAATTGAATGTTAAATTGGCGTATTTAAATAAGCAATTCTAAGATTACAAATGCAAGATAATATAGTCAAGATTGATTATAATTGTCAATAAAATAATTGTATATGTATGGTTGAAATCAAATACGGGACATAAGGGAGAGAAAATATAAATTATGGCATAAAATATTAAATATATACTAATATTGAAGAACTAATTGCTGATTGCCAAACAAGGACATTGCGAGATAGTTTCCCACTTCAATTTGTTGTGTGATTTGAATACTCTTGTCAATAAATCCCCCAAGTAGTTAATATGATTGACTTAATTATATATATTTTTTATTTTTTATTTTTTTAAAACAATTATTATTATTGTTATACCCTTAGCGCATTTTACATGTTGATCTTTTTTTTTTGAATGTTACTAGCTCTATTACATTGTAGTATCTGTTCATATACTTTCTCAATCTACTGAAACACAAAGAGCCAATAACGCCTCCACTGAGGCTCGAACTCATAACCTTCCAAATGGAAGTCCAACCCGGATACCATTAGACCACATAGTCCTGGTTACATGTTGATCTTTAATTAAAAAATAGTGCACAAAAAAAATAATAGACAATGTAGTGAATATAATCAATTGATGAATTTGAATGTAAATAATTTTTACATTGGAGAAATATAAAGACAATATAACTAATAAAATTATTTCTCTTAATTAATTTATTGATAATGAATAATTTTTTTTTAAATAAAGTATTGTAGGGACAATGTAGCGAATATAATCAATTGATGAATTTGAATGTAAAGAATTTTTATATTGGAGAAAAATAAATACAATATAACTAATGAAATTATTTCTTTTATTTAATTTATAGATTATAGATAATGAATAATTTTTTTCGAATAAAGACATTGTAGACACATAATTCTAAATTAAAGAAAGCATATGTATTATTTTTTGTTGTAGCTACTAAATTATTACGGAGTATTTATAATTTAATAAGAGTAAAATAGAGTACTAATTATGCCAACTATGATTGGGATGAGGTTCGAACCTAAGACCTTTCTTATTGAAATCAATGAGTAAGTTAACGGTGAACTAACAGAAATTAACGGAAAAGATAATATTTAACGGAAAAGTTAACGGAAAATCATATTCATTAAGGATAAATTAGGAAATCTTAAGGAAAAATTAAAATCTGATCAATCTGAGCCATTCATTTGATTAAAAAATTTAACCGCCATTTTTTCTACCCATTATAGGCCTAACTCTCTTGGGCTCTTATTAGTATAGTAGATAGTAGATATAGTAGATATAGATATAGATAATATATATATATATATATATATATATATATATATATATATATATATATATATATATATATATATATATAGATAGATATAGATATAGATATAGATTGTGGAGTAATATAAACTTATGAGCATTATATGATGTTTCCATTCAACATATTGTAAGTCAAAGTCAATTGACTTAATTCTATATTTGATTCTCTAAGAATAAATGCATTCGCAATTGTTATCCTCATTTTTTTAATAAATTAAATTCAGCATCTAATTTTTGAAATCGAGTCACTTTTGATACTTTGTTAGGTTATCCATTTATACGTATATGTTGTGAAATTCAAAGATTTAAGTAATTTCACTTCTTTAACTAATTTTATTTGTGAGAATTAAATTCATTCCACATAAACGTGCAATCTAATTTTTGAAAATCCTAAAATCTTATGTGGCGGTCACTTTTGTATAATAATCTGTAACCCAAGTAGCAGAATAGAAAAATCGCACTAAGGTGTGCTACCTAAGAGTCTGCCCATTAGATAAACTCACTCCCGCTCCTCTTGTGTAATAACGATTTATATCGTGCACCAGGGCGCACATTGCATTGTGCGCCTTGGTGCAAAACGATGTCGTTTTGTACTTTTTTTTAAAAAAAAATTTTGATTTTTCGTGTTTGCTGTTAACTTGTTAAAAAAAATCATGTTTTGAAAATGTACATAATTGTATACTAAAATGTACATAATTGTATATGAGAATGTACATAAACTTTTAACTGTTAAAAAAATCGCGTGTTCGAATGTACATAATTGTATAAAAAAATGTACATAATTGTATAAAATAATGTACATAATTGTATACCAGAATGTACATAATTATATAACATAATACGCATACACTCTGTCGCGTCGACTCCCCACACAACTTATCAAAACGATGTCATTTTGGGAGGCGCGGGGAGCACAGTGCTCTGTGCACCGTGTTGCAGGGTATAACTATTGCCTAAAATCATACATGAGAGGTAAATCACAATATGAAGACCATGTGTTATAGGCTAGCCAAGGGTGTGCACTCGTAAACTCTACTCATGCCCCTTCGGGCTTATGTGTATGTAAGCATTGAAAATTTAAATGATGATATTGGGCCGTGGTGGATATTTAATCATTAAATTAATTACTTTAATTGTGCTCATTAGACTAATATTTATTTTATTGGGTTAATTAAATGACACATTGAATAATTAATTGGTTTAATTACTTAATTAAATGTAAGTGGCTGGATGTTGGATTGTTCGGCCCAAGATGGTGGAATATTTACTTGAGTTGGACCGGGCTCGTTTGGGTTAATTGGGTCGCCTAATTAGCGGGTTTGACTTGGTTTTGACCCATCAAAATTATATGACCCATCAAAATTATATGTGGATTATATTTTTTTTAAAAGCTATATGTGGATTATATAATTTTGAGGAAATTGGATAATTTGATATTATTTGAAATTAGATGAAATGATGAACCTGGACGTAATGGTGTCCCGATACATTCTTTGATTTAATTAAAATAATTAAATTAAAGGAATTATCCAAAGAGATAGAGTTGGTTAGAGATTTCTTCTCTACCCTCACCACTATAAATAGTGGTTTCATTTTATAAGAAAGGGAGCTCGGAAGATCAGCATACCGAAGCTCTGCCGGAATCTCGCCAGGATATCGTTTGGAACACGCCCGCAGTTATATAACTGTGTATATTGCACTGAGGAACACGCCATTTGAGTACCGGAAGCCCTTCTTTGAAGATCAAGCTGCATATTAGTCCTTCATTGAAGAACAAGCTACTTAACTCCGGAGGCCCTTCAGCAAGGAACTACTTCCAGTTCGACATACTCCGAACTCGGCACACTTCCAGTTCGGCACACTCTGAACTCGGCACACTTCCAATTCAGCACACTCTGAACTCGGCATACTTCCAATTAGGCATACTCCGAATTCGGCACACTTCCAATAGGCATACTTCTAATGGAGAATCATATGACTTCTCCTATACAGAGATTGTACCCTTTCTTGTTTGATACATACTTCATTGTAACTGATACTTTGAATTTGAATATATACAATTCAAGTTTTTCGCGTTTACATATTTTGGCCTCCCTCGAGACTTGCTTGTACTCCACTTGAGAGCATATATCATTCGAGAGTATGTAGTGCAAGGAAGTCTCGACACTACAATTAATGATATAAGGCCTTTTCAACTCGTGCCAATGAGCCTTGAAGGATATGAAGCCGTTTAAACTCGTGCCAAGGAGCCTGAATATGAGACTGTTTAAACTCGTGCCAAGGAGTATCATTTAGCTTCATCCATTTCAAATTTCATACAGAGTTTGCCCCCATAGCTGTAACTGTGACACTTCTATCGCTGAGGCTACCGAAGACTCAGTCAAGTCTGAGACAACAGTTTCAAATGTTGAGTCTCGCATCCAAAGGTCGATTGTGTTGACTCTAGAGGATGAAGAGAGCTTGAACGAGGTGAAGATGAGCTTAGAGGCATGTAAAGATGGCTTGCTTAGATTTAGGCCTTTTGACTTTTTGTAGACTGATGTTCTTTTTGCTTTAGTTTCCCTTTTTGATTGCAAGACTTCGTGTTGTTTCTTTTTCCAACTCTTGACAATATCAATGCTTTTCACCGTGTGTTTGTCTTTTAGCAACAAGTCCAACAACTCGTACATCTCTTCCTTGACCCGTTGAATGATTGTCTTGATACACCACACTTGTGACATGATCTGGGTTTGTTTTTGTTATGACTGAACTTAGATAATTAGATTTCTAAGCTGCCTACGTACTCCTATGAAGGAGATCAAGTCAAACGTAGTTCAAATGATTTTTTTTATAAAGTAGAGCCATTCACAGTTTAAACTCATGCGGGCCAGGAGTGCCTATGATTTGGGCCCACCCATAGACAGAGCGAGATGCATTAGCAGTTTAACCACGTGCTACATTTTTGGTGGGTGAGTCATTCGTCATATTTCCACGACTTGAGTTGACACCCTAAGTTTAAGGGTGGTAAAGCTTTAGGAACCTTCCATTAATTGGACCGACCTTCAAACCATCTTCACCTATCGGCTTGTAAGCCCGGCCCATCGGTGTAAACTTTTAGAATCACGTAGGGACCATCCCACCTTGAAGTGAACTTGTGACCGGTTTTTCTTGTGACAATGATGGGCCTACGAACGGCTAGGACTTTGTCCCCAATTTGAAAGGAATGGGTTCTTACCCTCTTGTTAAAAGCTCTAGACATGCGAGCTTGATAGCACTCCAAGCTTTGTTACACTTGCAAACATTTTTCATCCAAGGCTTCTAACTCAGCCAAGCGTAACTTAGCATTTTCTTCATCAGTAAGAGCCTCCTGTATGGCCAACCTTAAAGAAGGTATTTGGCGCTCTAGGGGCAAGACCGTTTCTACACCATACACCAAAGAGTATGGAGTGTTTTGAGTAGGTGTGCGGTATGTGGTTCTATACACCCACAATGCTTCTTCCATTCTGTCATGCCAGTCTCTTTTCGATTTTGAGACCACTTTCTTCAACAAATTGCATAGGGTCTTATTAAACGCTTCGGCGAGCCCATTTGCAACTGCATAGTAAACTGATGAGTTTCGCTGCTTAAAGTCAAAAGGCTTGCAGATCTTGTCCATCAACTTGTTGTCAAAGGGTTTCCCGTTATCCGCTAAGATATAATGCGGGATACCAAATCGATAGATGATGTGGACTCGGGAGAAAGTCTGCAACATTTTCTTTCTTCACTTCCTTCAATGCTACGGCTTCAACCCACTTTGAAAAGTAGTCAGTGGCGGCTAATATGTATGCATGCCCTGCAGATGACTTAGGCGTAATTGGGCCAACCACATCAAGTCCCCATGCATCAAATGGCCAAGATGCAACTGTTGGGTGTAGAGGTTCTGGTGGCTGATGGATAAAGTTTGTATGATATTGACAAACTTGGCACCTTCGAGCATAGTCTATGCAATCCTTTACCATTGTAAGCCAATAATAGCCGATTCGCTTAATATGGAAGTGTAACTTGGGACCAGATTTATGCACACCGCAAACCCCAGAATGGGCTTCTTGCATAGCTTGTAAAGCTTCCTCCTCCCATAGACATCAGAGAAATACTCCATCAAAGGAACGACGATACAACATCTCTTTATAGTAGATGAAGCGAGGAGCTCGGCGCTTTATATCCACCCTCTTACGAATATCTTCTGGCAACTTTCCATCAGTAAAGTAGTCAACTAGCGGTCGCCTCCAGTCGTCCTTGCCTATATCATAAACTGAGGCAGTAGGGAGTTCAACAGTTTCATCAATTGAGCCGTCTTCATTGAAGGTTGGTGGAACTACCCACTTTTGACATTCTCGTACTCGGGCTGCATGATGAGTAATAGTTGAAGCCAATGCGGCTGAGGTGTCAGCCTGCTTGTTTTCTCTCCTCGGTACGTGTTCAATTGTAGCGTCCCATAACCATTGCATGAGTATCTTAGCATAGTTGTTATATAGGACTAACTCCGCCTTTTTCACTTCATACATGCCCAACACTTGGTTTATGATCAACTTTGAATCTCCATAAATATTAATCCTTAGCTATTTCATGTCAGCCGCTATCTCAAGCCCAAGTATCAATGCTTGATACTCGGCAACGTTGTTTCAACATTGTTCCGTCAAGGTGAATGAATATTGCAACACTTCACCTTATGGAGTGACAAAGACAACTCCAGCTCCTGCCCCTTCTCTATGCGAAGCTCCATCAAAGTACATCTTCCATGGGGGTAGGACTTCAATGACAAACACATCTTCATCAGGCAAATCGTCAAATAACTCCCACTCAGCAAGTATAAGGTGATCTGCTAGGAAATCAGCTAAGGTTTTCCCCTTGACAGACTTCTGCGGCACATAGACGATTTCTAATTGTTGAAACATAAGTACCACTTTGCAAGGCGGTCGGAGAGAACGACCTTCGCCATAACATACTTCACTGGGTTCCCTTTGGAAACAAGCAAGATGGTATGAGCCTCAAAGTAGTGCTTGAGTTTTTTAATGGCGAACACAAGTGCCAGACACAACTTTTCAATTAGAGTACTTTAACTCATTCGGGGTCATCATTCTACTGAGATAGTAGAGATCATTTTCTTTCCCCTTGTCATTTTCCTGAGCAAGGGGCCCACAGAGATTTCTTGGGCGGAGATATAGAGAATCAATGGGCGACCGTGAACATGAGCAGTTAGCACATGCAGATTTATCAAATATTCAAATATGACTTGATACTTTCGAACGCATTCTTGCATACCTCATCCCATATGAATGGGATACCCTTCTTCATCAACCGACTAAAAGGTTGACATCTTCATGATAGGTTTGATATGAACCTTCAGATGTAAGCCAACTTCCCTTGTAAGCTTTTAAGCTCATAAAGGTTTCTTGGCTCAGGCATTTTCATTATAGCGTCAATTTTAGCTTGTTCCATCTCAATGCCCCTGTGTCGAACAGTAAACCCGATGAACTTTCCAGCAACAACCCCGAAAGCACATTTCAAAGGATTCATTTTGAGTTGAAACTTCCGTAGGCAGTTAAAGACTTGCCTTAAATGCACCAAGTGGTTTGTGCGCAATTTCGACTTCACAACCAGGTCATCTACATAGCATTCGACCATTTTATGAAGCATGTCGTTGAATATAGTCTGCATAGCCCTTTGGTAGTAGCACCTGCATTTTTCAAACCAAATGTCATCACTTTGTACCAGTAGATGCATTTTGGCGTTTAGAATGCTGTCAACTCTTCATCTTCCGGTGCCATGCGAATTTGATTGTAACCAAAGGAATCATCCATGAATGACATGATCTCATGCCTGGTTACGACATCTATCATTAACTCTGCGATAGAAGTGGGAAGTCATCTTTCGGGCATGCAACATTAAGATCTCAGAAGTCTACACACATGCGGATCTGGCTATTCTTCTTGCGCACAGGCACAATGCTAGATATCCAAGTTGGGTATTTAACTTCACGAATGAAGTTAGCCTCTATAAGCTTGTTGACTTCTACTTCAATTGAGGGAATAAGCTTGGGACGAAAGCGCCGTTGAGCTTATTTAACCGGGCGACACCCCTTTTTTACTGACAAGCGGTGCACAACTACCTTTGGGTCTAACCCTGTCATCTCCTTGTATGTCCATGCAAAGACATCAATAAATTCCTTCAGCAATGTGACATAGATTTTTTCATCTTCATCAGAAAGGAGTGCGCTAATGAAGATTGGCCGAGGATTCTATGGAGTTCCTAGATCGACTTCTTTCAATTCATCCACTATGGCTCGTACCCCTTCCTCTAACTCATGGGGTGCCTCCTCTGCATCTTCTCCATCAATCGGGGTCTCATCACATAAAGTGATATGAAAAGACGATGCCACCTCGCCCGGAGTAGTTGGTGATACGTCATCACTTGAGCCTATGCTTTCCTCATTTTCTTCTCTACGTACACGAGTGTGTACAATGGCCTTCAGTTGGACTTTCAACACTTCGCCACATGAAACATGAATATCTGTTTCTCGTCTCATACGAGAAGGAATTATGCTCCTAAGCCTTTTGGAAAGTTCCACTTCAACATGAAGATTGGTATTGTCTTTCATAGCTTGGACAGCTCCAAGTCGATCATGTATTGACTTTCTCTTGGGGGCTTTGGGATTTGACCCCAGTCTGTCAAAGACTGAGCGTCGAGAGTCCACCTTACCCATTCTATCGAAGACTGACATCTTCTTGTTTTGCCCATTATCATTGGCAGGAGTGAGTTTTGGATCATACTCACTTTCATCCACGGAGATACAATTACTTGCAGCCCTGTTTATAATAATTCCGCACGGGTTTATGGGGAACATAGCCCAACCCTTTGCGTGCTTGAGGTTCTTGGTGATTTGCCCTGCCTTTACCACCGGCTTCTGTGATAAGCTTTCCCAACATCTGTGGCTCATTGGGATTATAGCCAACTTTGGCTAGAAGCTTATAAGCGTTAGGGTCGAAACCTTCAGTACGCTTGGCGGGCAATACTTGGTCCGCTTTATCACCATTTTTCTCCTCGTATGATTTTGCTGCACTTGCTTTAAGTGTATCAATCCTTGCAAGCAGGAAGATGAGTTTTGTGTTGTGTTGATCTCCCTCTATAACTTGTTTTCCCTTTGACTTTGGTTGAAAAGGTGGTGTAACACCCCGTAATTTTACCTTCCAAACCCGAATTAATTATTTAATTAATTCTTAGGTCGGCCCATCGTTATTTTAATGTTGTCCATTAAGACTGGTTAAAAGAAATTTAATTTGACCCAAATCCCCCAATTTATTAATGTGGTCCATGGTGGACCGTTGACCTTTGTCTATAATAAAGCCTTTGAGCCTGTTAGAATAAACAAAGATGGCTCATCTACCTTTCAGATTCTAATTGGGAATCAGTGTAACTAGGGGTGTCAATGCGGGCTGGCCCGCCTCATTAGGCCCGCCCCACCACGGGCTTTTTATTTGGCGGGCTTTTGCGGGTTGGCCCGCGGGCTTAGAACTATACAGCCCAAGCCCGCCCCATGCGGGCTTGCGGGTCTCGCTGGCCATCACTTATTTTTTTTTAAAAAAAAATATTAAATAGTATATAAACATGTTAAAACCGTTTGAAATATGACACTATTTATTGGTCGTTCTTTCGCATCCTCACGGTGTATACACCTCAATGCATCGAAAACTTCCATAAAATCCATAAACCTCGCCCAAATCTCCCGGATCGATACCGGGCATTGAGCAGAGCTGTAGAAGGGTGATCAAAGCTAGGGTTCAGCATCACACTCTATTTCTCTCTCGGCTTCAGATTTTTCCTCTACAGTTCCCGTCTGTATATAATACACTAGTTTTTTACGCGCATTGCACGATTGGAATAATGCCCAATGTTTTTTTTAAAATAAGTACTTTAAAGTATATTAAGGCAGGATTATATTGAAATTGTTCATGCATAGATAATTGAAGGTTGAATTTGCGTATTTAAATAGGTAATTCTTCTCCCAACGGTTGAGTCTCCAACCCCAAGGGCCCCCCACACTCCGACCCGACAGAGCATTGTGGACAAGGAATCTGCCCACTTTGGACATAATTCCCGCACTGCCGCCGCTGAGGTTCAAAACCATTGAGCTAAGCCGGTGCATGTTAAATAGGTAATTCTAAGTTTACAAATGCAAGATAATATAGTCAAGATTGATTATAATTGTCAATAAAATAATTGTATAGGTATGGTTGAAACCAAATACGGGACATAAGGGAGAACAAATAAAAATTAGGGCATAAAATATTAAATATATACTAATATTGTTTGAGGAGATTCCGACATTAGGATTTGTGGTTAAGTTCTATTAAGACTTTAATATTAGAATTTGATTAATGGTGTAGTTATAATTCTATATTAGACTTTAATATTAGAATTAGACTGACGGTGAATTAACGGAAAAATTAAATGGATAATCATATAATTAAGGATAAATTAGAAAATCTTAAAAGAAAAAAGTTAAAACCTGAACAATATGAACCATTCATTTGATTTAATAATTTGGCGGTCATTTTTTCTACCCAATGTTAATAATTAAATAAATTCGCTGGTCAAATCCGCTAGTATAATCCGCTAACGCTAACCCCTAACTGCTGATTGTCAAACAAGGACATTGCGAGGTAGTTCTCACTTCAATTTATTGTGTGATTTGAATACTCTCTTTGTCACAAAATCTCTCAAGTAGTTAATATGGTTGGCTTTATTAATTATATTTTTTTAATTTTTTTCATGGTATTAAAAAAATACTTGGTAAATAAATATATAGCATTATTTTGTATTATAACTTTGATATTTAATTAGAAAAATAGTGCAGAAAAAAGATAATAGATAATATAGTGAATATAATCAATTGATGAATTTGAATGTAAAAATTTTTACATTTGAGAAAAATAAAGACAATATAACTAATGAAAATATTTCTTTTAATTAATTTATTGATAATTAATAATTTTTTTTTCACTGAATAAAGACATTGTAAGGATAATGTAGCGAATATAATCAATTAATAAATTTGAATATAAAAAATTTTTATATTGAAGAAAAATAAAGACAATATAACTAATAAAATTATTTCTCTTAGTTAATTTATTGATAATGATTTTTTTTTTTTGAATAAAGGCATTGTGGACACATAATTATAAATTAAAGAAATGCATATGTATTATTTTTTGTTGTAACTACTAAATTATTATTTATATAATTTAATAAGAGTAAAATAGAGTACTAATTATGCCAACTTTGATTGGGATGAGATTCGAACCTAAGACCTTTTTCTATTGAAATCAATGAGTAAGTTAACGGTGAACTAACGACAATTTTTAAAATTTTAATGGAATTAGTAACGGTGTGTGTGTATTTTAGGAAATTTTAGTGTAAAATTTAAATCTGATCAATCTTTCAATCAATCTGAGCCATTCATTTGATTAAAATCTGTGACCGCCATTTTTTCTACCCATTATAGGCCTAACTCTCTTGGGCTCTTATTAGTATAGTAGATATATAAATATGTATGTTTACTGGACTTGAAGGCGATTTAGTAATTCATAAATATGTATGAATTGATGATTTAGGTTTAGTAATTGTTTGATAGAGTTCGAGGCGGATGGAGACGGGAGAACCGAAGAACTACGTACTCTAGGAATTATTGAATTAAGAATTGGCGAAGGATTATTGAATTATTGGATTTCTCCCCTTATACGTACTCTTAGATAGTCAGATTTACACACTACCTAAGAATTAAGATATTATATATATGTTTTTTTTAAAAAAAGATATTATATATATATAATTTATTTATTTATTTTTTAAATTTGACCTGGCCCACGGGCCGACCCGCAACCCGCACGGGCTCTGGCTCTCCGCGGGCCATGACCGTTAGGCCCGCATTTTCGCGAGCCTAATTTCTTTCGGCCCTAACCCGTCCCATCGCGGGGCGGGGGCGGGCTAACCCGCGGGCTTCTACCCACTTTGACACCCCTAAGTGTAACAACCCAAAATTTTATTTTATGAATCCAATTTTAAGAAATTCCAAAATAGCCATTTTCACTCCATTAAAAATTTTTGCGATCAATTGGTGTTTGAATAAATTATTTTAGTCACATTTTAAATTAATTCGACACCAAAACTTATTTTATTACAAATTCCAAAATTTTCAGGTACTTCGTGTACCAAGTTTTAAATCGAGAAATCAATCTGAGTGAAACCGGGAGAATTCAAAAAGACTTTAAACAAGTGTTCATCTAGAAAACTTTTTGAGAAAATTCATTTTCAACCCCAAAGTATTTAAAATAGAATTTCTAGCCCTTGGTCCATGGAGCATGGTGGACAACTAGACATCCAAAATCCCTCTCCTGATTCATCTTCTAGCTTATGAAAACTACTCATTTGCCCTCAACCAATCATTGGGTATCATCCTAGGGTTTTGGACCCTATAAAAGCCTCTCTATTTCAATGTTGTCTCCTGATCCCATTTCTTTGCCTCTCTTTGAGCTCTCTGTGAAGGAGAAAACCAAAAACACAGTAAGTTCCTTAGCCTTCCACTCATCTTCCTCCTATGGCTTTCATCTCTTTGCCTTGAATCTCTGAGGTTTCCTCCCTTATGTGTTGTTGTATGGTTTGTTTAAAGAGTTTATGAAGTGAATGAGGAGCTAGCTAAGTAGAGAGGAAGAAGGGATCCATACAAGAAGAAGAAGCTTCAAGAGGTATAACCCAATGGACTCCCTCTTGATTTTGGCTCTGTGAAGCCTTTGATATTGAGTAGAAATGAGTAGAAATTATGAGATTTTGTTGTGTTTATGCTTGGAAATGATCTAGTATTTGTCCTTGAGTTGTTGAGAATGTTTTGGACATGTTTGGATTAATTTTGCAAATGAAATTCCTATCTGGTGCACACTGTGTGTGCACCAGATCAGACCAGCGGCCCTAGCCGCGGCCAATCAGGAGGGCTGCCGGCTAGAGCTAGGGTTACCCGGTCCTAGGGCACGGCCCTAGGAGAGGGACGTTGCCTAGGCCCAACAATGTAACGGGACTCATGGGGCGGCTCATGAGAAGTCCCGCCCCAGGTCCCTGAGTATTCATCTGAGGAGTTTTTGTGCAGTGGCCGGGCTCTTGTGGCTCAGCTACGTGTCGTTTCGGGCCAGGTGTCACGGGCCCTTGTGGCTCGGTACCTCAGGATCATCTCGACGCACGTTTTGGCTTAGACTTCGTTGAATTTAGATAAAAAATGAGTATGTTTTGATGAATTTATTGAATGATTTGCTACACAGTATATATATGTTAAGTTCACTGTGTATGAGAAATGCTTGGCTAAGTGATCTGATGTTATTTTTGTATTGAGTAGAGAAGCATGATCATTTGAGAATATGATTTATTATGAAAGCATGACTAAAATGTGATATTTGATCAAAGAGAATTGAAGCATGTTTTGTTGATAGAAATGTATAGAAATTGCTATCTTGCAAACTGAGTATAATATGATGTCCTTGAGAATTTCTATGGATTTTATACATGGTTTAGAAGCATGTTATAGAGTATTTTGCATCTCACATGTTTCATATTTCAAAAAATGCATAAGGGGATAAGCATGTGATATATCATTCTTTGATGCATTGAGAAGTAGTAGAGTTGTTGCATGCATGAGATTGATGCATGAGAGATATATTTATGTATTATCTATATCGGTGAGGTTTTGGAGGATCCCGTTTGGACTATGTCCTCTTGGATGATTTTATGGACATTGCGGTCCCAGTATATGTAACGCGGTGTATTCCTACGTTACGAGGTTGGAAACTGCCCGCCAGGCTTGGAATCCTGGTCAGGGGGTGTGCACGCTAAAAATTCGATACCTGATTCCACAGAGTATGAGTATAGAACCAAGAGAGTTGTTCGGTGGACGAGCAGAGTATTAGGTTAGCTAGACGCCGTGCCCAGATAGGTTCATTCACATGATGAAGTTCCTACCTCGTCCATTCAAAGAGAAAGTATGAGTCATTGAGACTCCAAAGAGAAAGTATGAGTCATTGAGACTCCAAAGAGAAAGAATGAGTCATTGCCACTCTAAAGAAAGAAAGAAAGAAAGCAAGTCATTTATGACTCAATGAGACCTCCACAGAAAGTACTCTATTATTTTACAATGAGTATATGAGTATATATTTATAGTATTGCACTAGATTGCATATGAGCATAGTATTGCATGAGATTGCATATGAGCATAGTATTGGACGAGATTGCATATGAGTATAGTATTGCACAAGATTGCATATGAGTATAGTATTGCACGAGATTGCATATGAGCATAAGTATAGTTTTGCACGAGATTGCATATGAGTATATATTTATAGTATTGCACAAGATTGCATATGACTATAGTATTGCACAAGATTGCATTTGAGTAGAATATCGTATGAGATTGCAAAATGAGAATGTTGATTTAAGAATGTTTATCGAGCATGATTGTTTAGTTACATTTGAAGCTTTGTATACCCAGTTTATGTGATGAGAATTTGAGAGCATGAGAATACCTGTTGTATGGTTTATTAGCATGATACTACTTGTAAGCATGAGTTGCTTGATAAGTTTGTTGTGACAATTACATGTTGAAAGATCTAAGTTTTTAAGTCTCATATGTCGAAGCATGCCTGTTGATATTATAGGTTGCAAGCATCTATAAAGTATATGATATGCCTAAAGCTGCCTATGAGATGTGTTTGTTGTATACAAATGATATCAAATGTTTTCAAAGTATACTCTATAGTACTTTACAGGGTTGAGTGTGGTTATACTTAGCTTCGTGCTAACGGGTGTTTTCCTATTTGTTTATGTGTTGCTTGCAAAACCCCTTTCAGGTGGGCCCATCAGTGAGAAGTGATCGAGTTAGACTAGTCTTTTTAGATTGAGATGTCTAAACTCTTATTGACTTATTTTTGTCATTATCCATCGGATGTTAGACTTATGATGTTATGTTGACGTTTGATGATGTAGACTTTTGGGGTGACTTTTTCCCCCTTATGACTTTCAGTAATTAGTATGGATGTTAGATATTTATTTTATTTCTAGTTCTACCCCTCTAGCCTGTGCAATCACCACGGAGTGGTGGTTGTGGCGGTGACATTCCCACTAGTTATCTTTTTAGCTATTAATTCTGCTGCTTAGTTTATGATAATTGTGGTTTAGAGTTGTGATTAAGAGTTAGAAAAGTGGGGTGTTACAATCCTAAACCTATTTAAAGGGAATTAGAAAGCATTTAGAACCATTTTCACCCAACCCTATTCTCCCACTCGAAAATCCCTCCCCAAAATATAGTCAAAGAATTCCCCATCACCAAGCTTAGGAAAGATCGATTGGGAAAGGACCTTGAAGAAGGAATCTTAGGAGTCGAGAGAAGTTTAATTAAGCTAAAAGATAACCCATGTCTTACAAAACCTATTTTCCTTGCTATGATATGATTTATTGGAATCCTTGAATGATAGAATGTGTTATCTTGTCTTTATGCCTTGATAGAGCTTGTATCTAGGGCTTATATTGTGATCTCTTGATATTCTTGATGATCTTGGATGATCATATGCATATTCTTGTGTTTGTGCATGTTTAGAGCTTGTGTTTAGGGTTCGTTAATGTTATCCTTTGGGGTCATTCTATGTATTCAAGTCCCTATAATTGTTGATGTGAGTTGTGGTGTGTTTGGACAAAATTGGCGAGTTCCCGAAGTGGAAAAATTGCCAAGAGTGTTTTCCCAGCGGGTAGTTGGTGGAAGGACGAACCCACACCTGACCACCCGCCGGACGGCGTGCAAGGTTCCAGTGGGCGTGTGACACCCCGTAATCCAAATTCTATTTAGGGATTAATTAAGTTATTAATCCTAATACAATTGCTAATTTAATTCCTTAAATTCCTAAAAATCCAATAGTCAGGGACTAGTAATTGACTTGTCAACCCAAGTCAAGATGTTGTACCTAAAGCTTTGTGAATAGTTCCCTTGTTCCCTTACACTTTTCATCTTAGTAAGGGCAAAGAAGACATTTCCCTTATGATTGTATTCCAAGCTAACCTAGAAGACATCTCTCATTTCTCTCCTAACACTTTGAAATCAAAAGCTCTTCCTTCTCTCTAAAAACCTAGCTAGCTTTCTCTCCAAGCTAAGATTAGGCTTTCCAAGATCTTCAAAGTTTGTCTCCAATATTCCACCTTTCCTACTCTTGAGCATCTAGGAGGGTAAGATCTATTTTCCTTTTGTGTTTTTAGTGTTTTCTAAGGTATCTTTTCCTAAAGATGAAATCTTTATGATCTTTTGGTGTGTTCTTGAAGTGGGTGTGGAAGGTGAACCTTGTTAGGGGCTTTGAGAAGTGTTAAGTGAAGGTTTTTGTCTATAAGAGGTAACCCATGCTCTACAAAATCTAATTTGCTTACCTATATGATGATTTATTGGATTCTACATGTGATTTTGCTATGAAATGTGAGTGTTGATGCATTGTCTTGTGAAAATGCATATCTAGAGCTTGTTATTAGGGTTCATGTATGCCATTGCTTGGCTATTCCTTTGATTCAAGTCATTTTGTTGTATTTGGTGAGATTTGACGTGCTTTGGACTTGAATTTGAGCTTGGAGTTGAAAATCCCCGAAGGGATTATTTTGTACAGGGCATTGTACCTGCGGGCGGAACGGCGGCCAGTGGCCTACCCGCCGCCCCACCCGCGGGGTACACATCTCGTGGGAGTGGTTCCTACGGGTGGAACCACGGGTGGGGGTCCACCCGTGGCCCGACCCGCAGGGTACACATATGGTGGTTGTGCGGGGATTTGTTCCCCGTGATTCTTTTGACTCGGTATTTGGTCTTTTGACTTCCTGATGTTCTTTGTGGAACTATTTGAGTGTCTTCTTGATGTTTCGTATATCTAGAACTATATGGTAGGATTCCATGTAGGTGTTGGTGTCTTGAATCGTGCTAAGTGTTCAACCTTGTGATTCGTTGAACCGTGATGAGTCTTGTGTGTTCTTCGGAACGATGTTTAGTTTACCCGTTTGATAAGCATGCTAGTTCGGTGTTTAAATGCTAGCGTGTGTGGTTTGTTCTTTCCTATTGTGGATGATGACTTGTGTTAATCATCGTTGTTGTCGGATTGTGATCCTTCTCTTGTTGAGTATGGTTTCATATCTTCGTTGTGATCCGTTGATTGATTCCTATGATGGTGTTGTGTGTGTGGATGTACATGGATTGCACGATTAATGGTGTGGGACATTAGTCACCAAGGTACGGTAGTGGTCCTCGTGGTGGCCATGACGCGATTATGGAGTTTGTGACCTGAGTGATGGGTTCACGTATTTCTTGGGAGGCATGTGTTGCCATGTGTGTGATTGGTACCCTCGTGTACTTTTGTTGGTGGAAATTGTTGGTGGTTTGTTGGTGGATGGGGACGACGGTCCTCGGAGGAAAAAGGTTGGACTCAGAAGTACAGGGGTCCTGGAGGTAAAGGTTGGAACTAGCTATAAGGTTGGGGGTAGCCATAAGGTTGGAACCGGGCATAAGGAAGGCATATCAATTCGTGATGGGTGATGTCACGAAGGCAAGTGTTGCCGTTGTGTAACTCTATATTCGTGACGAGTGATGTCGCGAAGGCATGTGTTGCCATTGTGTGTCTCTTATTCTCTTGTGTTATGCATGTTGGGTGATGTTCTACTGAGTGATGGTAGAATACGCCTTGAGCCGTTCTTGTGTGTGGTTGTCACTTCTAGTTGTCTTGGGATGTGTTCCCTTATTTTTGTTGGAAGAGTATTTAGTCTTGTGATTGACTTCTATCCTTGGTTTTGAACTTATATATACTGTACTCCGTTTCGAAATGATTTTGTATATATCATATCTATGTATGATATTTCACATGTATTGGTGGGTTACCAGCATCATTCGCTGACCGGGCGTCGTCCCATATATTTATGTGTTTCTTTCAGGTCCCGAGTATAGGCGAGCGCGATCTAGTGAAGGATAGAATAGATCCCTCAGACCTTGTAGTTTGTTTTGGCCTGTGTGCCCCAATGTTGGATTTTAGACTTGTTGTTGTTTGACCTTATCCTTTGTAGACAGATTATGTTGATGTTGTTTATGCCTGTGCGTTCACCGTAGCGTGGACGTGGCATAACACTCTACGTTTTCCATCTATTCAATAGTTAGACTTCCGCTATGTATGCTTATTATGGTTAGATTATCTGCATGATTAAGTTTTTAATTGGCATGGAAATCGGTGGTGTTACAGGTGTCCACCCGTCGTACCACCCGCTGGTACGAGCGGTGCGGTGCTCGGTCGACCTCCGTTTGGTCGCTCCTCGTGCCCCGAAGTGTCTTCCTTGATGTTTGTAAGTCTAGGATGATGTCTTAAGTAACATAATAGGATTTGTGAGTCTTGAATTATGCATGTGGTCTAAACTTGTATCTTGTTGATTCAATGTATGGTCTGTGATGTTCACGGTGGGTCTTATGGTTGTCTTGATGTCACTTGTCATCGTGAAATTGTACGGATGTCGTACCCTTCCCCGATTACCCCTTGTTGGAGTCATTGTTGAGTCCTGAATGTAGTATCTATGTCCATGATGATGAATTGAAGCTGGTGGTATCATATTGTGCTGCGGTACAATTATCTTATGGGGTGGCACTGTGTCTGCTTATGATATAGCGTTGCAGTGCATTTATCTTATGTTATGGTGCTGCAGTACCTATGCTCTAGCACTGCGTGTGCTTTGCGCTGCGGTGCAATTATGATAATGAATACTAAAAGTAGGTGGAGATGCAGGCGGTAAAGTAGGCGGGGAGCATTGCTCCGGAGGGATAAGGGTGGTTTGGTGTACAGGGTGGTCTCGCAGGTACAGATTGGAACTGATATAAGGATGGAGCGGTGTTATAAGGTTGGAACTTGGCATAAGGTTGGAATATGGACGTGTCATGTGGTCATGGTTTGTATTCTTGTATTCTTAATGTTGTTTCATCGTGTCAATGGTAATGGTATGTCAGGAGTCTGGTCATGTCGATAAGTATATCCTCCTACGAGTTAATATTATGATTTTAAAACTAGAGTTGTTAGGACTATATTTATGTATCCCCAAGTCTCAAAATGGTTTTCTTATATTTATATCTATGGTACTCAACTTGTGGGAGTGAGTTACTTAGCATTATTCGCTAACGGTTGCTACACCATATGTTTTTCATGTACAGATTAGCTGGCTCGTGAGCGCGCTAGACGAAGTTGTGGTTCCTAGTTTAGTTAGTGATTAGCTTTAGTTTGACGGCCTGTGAGCCATTTGTATTCGAATGAAATTAGTTTGACGGCCTGTGAGCCATTTGTATTCGAATGAAATTATGGATTATGATTAGTTAGTTAGTAGCCTATGCATCTAGGTTCTCCAGCTTAGATGTGGCATAGCACGCCCAAACTATTATAATTAGCTTCCGCTCTATTTTGGTATTAATAATAGACTTATTCAAATTTCTTAAGCTTTTAATCATTTTAAATTAACCCAAAAATCGGGGGTGTTACAGGTGGGTCGTCATTGATTTCGTCAACATCTTCAGCAATAACTTTCCTTTTAATGTAGAACTTTGCATCCGCAAAGTAAGACTCAGCCTCTGTGAAAGGACTTATATCAGCGACTACCTTTTCAACCATGCCGTTCTTTTCAAACATGAGGCATTGAGGCCAAGATGAGGGTACCACCCCATTTTCATGTATCCAAGGCCTTCCAAGTAGCAAGTTATAAGATGTCCTCGCATCTATGACATGGCAGAGGATACTTGAACTTAGACTTCAAATTCTTAAGTCAAGTCTAATGATGTTGATTGCTCTTTGTCCCCCTTGGTTGAAGCCTTGTATCATTAGACGACTTTGGGCGAGCTCATCAGTAGACACACCAAGATCCTTCACATCTCAGAGGGATAGGATGTTAACGGCTGAGCCTTGATCAACCAGAATTCTTTTGAGCTTTTACCCACGGGTATAGCCTTCAAAAAACAGTGGGCGATTGTGTGGCGTGCCTCCAAGCAACAAGTCTTCATCCTTGAAGGTAATTTTTGTGGAGTAGGAAGCAGCCCTATGCATTTGTACTTCCTCATCCCCAATGTGTTTAGGAGATGAACATTCCCCTCCATCATCTAGCTTGTCATTTGTATTTAGGCAGGAGCTAGCCGTGCTTGCCCCTTGAAGATCAAATCCTTTTGGCATATATTGAGCTAAAGAAACTGGTGCTCGTGGATGCTTGACATGCTACTTCATCTTTGATTTGCGGGTATGGCCATTTGTTGAGGTTTTCTCAACCCAACTTTTCATTGTGTGCTTAGGACGTCTCCAAGGCTCAACTTTCTTCTTTCTATGAGTGATAATCACCCATTTTCCTTTAGATGTGCTATCATTTTGCTGTGGTTTTGAACTTTGACCAGTAGCATGCTTAACAATGAAAGGGAGTGGACGTTTTCGTTGCTTCCGATTTTCCTTTTCAATACACAATGGAGCGAACCGTCCAAGTGTAATTGAGATTTGATTTGTGCTTGCGTTTGCATCAGCAAGCTCAATTTTCCCATCCATGGCCAATGCCATAACTTTATCCTTGAAGATGAAGCACTTCTCAATCGGATGACCAAGAAGACGATGGTACTTGCAATAGTTTGGATCATCTATCCTTGAAGCTTCCTCAGGACGTTTCATTTCAGGCAACTCAATGAGCCTAAGTTTGAGTAGCTCATCGAATATGGGAGATACGTCGGAATCCATGAAAGGATAGGTCTTCTCCTGCCCTTCTTCAATTGTCGGCTTCTTACCACCCCTAGACGGGCCAGAAAATGATATTAGCCTAGGCCTTTCAGTTGCCTTAGTGAAGACTGTCATTGGTTTAGCCTTCACATTCATCACTTCTTTCTTATCTTGCTTTGGAAATGGTTTGGTTACTTTTTTAACTTCTTGTTTTCCAGGTGCCTTGGAGGAACTAGGCAAGTTCAATATGTTGAGCCCTCCGCTAGCTTCGATGCTCAACTCCATATCGTGAGCACGACTGGACAACTCTTCAAAGGTCTTTGGCTTAATCCCTTGCAGGTTATTGGAGAGTTCAAAGTGCATGCCTTGGATGCACATCTCAATTGCAAAATTTTGGGATATCTTCTCCTTGCAATTTAGGCACAATTCTCTCCATCTTTCGATGTAAGCACCAGCGCGTTTGCCTTTCCATTGGCGAGTAGTGGTGAGTTCCAAGAAGCTAACTGTTCTCATTGTACTATAGAAGCGAGTTAAGAACTCACGCTCCATATCATGCCAGCTATCAATGCAGCCGGGCGCGAGGTTAGTGTACCAATCAAACACAGTTCCCTTTAATGAACGGACAAACTGCTTTACCAATATATCGCGGTAAGTCCCAACATCATTGCATGTCTCCACAAAGTGGGCAATGTGCTGTCGGGGGTTTCCCTTGCCATCAAATTTCTGAAACTTAGGAGGTTGATAGTTGTAGGGCATTTTCAACTCCTCAATTCTTTGTGTGTAGGGCTTAACATAGGAATATGAGGGCTGGCCTTCATCCAACTTGCCTCTGATAGCCCCCATTATGCAGTCTTTCAATTGATCCACCGGTATCATACCTTCAGTGATTGGTATAGATTTCTCAGTTGCGGGTAAGTGGGAAGCAGTTTCTCCCATTGCAGGGTTGACAGGAAGTGGTAATTGCTGAGCAACCTCTTCTTGCCTCTCAGGTTGCTTTCCTGGAGCACGACTTCCTTGTCCCTCCATGATGCTTCATATCCTATCATCAAGGGTGTTAATCCGTTTCTCTTGATTTTGAAGGAGGATAATCAATCCTTCAAGAGACTTGGCAATTCTAGCTAATTGCTCTTCCACAGATTTTGTGTTTGTCTCCATGGCAAGCATGACAGTGTAGGCATGCGACCACTCAGGCGCAACCTTCCATAATGGATATGGCGGAGATACGGGGGAAGCGCTCCCGCTACTGGCGTTCCCCTGTATAAAAATTGGACTACCACCATCGGTAGCCCCCTTAGGAGAGGGTGGAATTCCAGCATGAATAGTTGCCTTTGAGGCGATAGGGGCCTTATCGAGCCTTCGAACCACTCGTCGTGTCATGGACTGAGGTTCAGGCAGTTGGACCCCCATGTTCTTTGCGCGGTTCCTGGTTAGCGGACCTTGCATTTTCTGGGCAGTGCCAGAGCCAGCTACGGGCGTAAACTTGGACTTGGTAGCTTGGACATAGGTCTGGGGTTGTTTGATGTCATTGGATGCACTGGTAGAGGTATATTAGTAGTAGAGATATGATAGGCAGAGCTGTCCCACTGGGCGTGCCAATTTGTGAACAAAGAACATTGAATTATATATATTTGAATTCAAAATTCTGGTTACATGTCAAGTATCAATGCGATGTGGGCACAAGTCTCTGGATGGTCCTCTGAGTTTTCAATTGGATGGCTTGAACACTCCACTACTGAAGAGCCTCCGGAATTCAAGTGACTTGATCTTCACTGAAGGGCTTGTATGTTTGTAGCTTGTTCTTCGTTGAAGGGCCTCCAGGTTCAAATAACTTGATCTTCAATGGAGGTTTGGATCAACATGCATGATCATCATGGAGGATGGACTTTTACTTTCAGGATCACATTTTCATTGTGATCTCTGAATAATATTTTCAGGATGTTTACATGATTATTTCCTAGGATGAATACATATAAATGAAATGTCCTATTTATAGCGGTAGGATATAAGAGTTTTGATAAGCTCAAACGTTTTTGATATTATCTAATTAACAAATTAGATAATATCAATATTATCCAAAATATATTCAAATATTGATAAATAATCGTATTTATCAAATTTTCAATGTCAACAGTGTAATAGTTCGCAAATCACAAGTGTGGTAAACTGTACTAGGAAGACCCAGTCCCGGTCCTATCATTTTATTGGTCCGGGGCATATAAAAAAAATAGGCCCTATATAAACTTAACATATATTTTTATACCTAAAATTTAAATTATTTAAAAAAATACTATTGCATGTCATATAACTTAGAAATAAGATTCACAAGTTTTTAACAAATTTACATACACAATAATAACTCATTAAAAAAATTATAGATGCTTTCCTAAATGTAAAAGAATTAATAACGACATCGGCGCCTTCATAAATAAATAATTATCATTTATGAAAATAAATAAATAATTTAAAATCAAATAAGCTAAAAAACAATAACACTGTTATCATAATAAGTAATAAATTAATTATTAATAAAAATTTATAAACCAAAAGTTACAAACAAGGATGAAGCTAAAAATCATCGTAATTGAGGGCACGAAATCAAATTACTTCAATACGCAGTAAAATATTCATAACAAAATATGAAACATAATTAAGTTAATTTGATAAAATGCTTTGAATAGAATTATAAACCACACTTCTCCTTATTGATATGATATTTATAAATACTATTTTATTTTAGCTACGATCAATTTCAAATTTTTCTAGAATAATTTGAATACGACAACAAAGCAAACTCCAGAATGCATTGACTTAATAATTCTTAATAATTCACAAAAAAACAAACTATCAATTACTTTTTTTTTTAATTAAATCACAAAATAATTTTTAATTAATTAATTTAAATTAGTTAATCAAATTAAATAACTTTTACAATTCATAACTCATTATAAAAGTTCACAAAATAACACTAGTTATAAATACAAGTATTAAATTATTCAATTATAAATAGATTTCAAAATTATAAATAAATCTCACAAATTAATTTTTTAGTTAATAGAATATTGAAACATTATAAAAGTTCACAAAATAATACTTGTTATAAATACAAATATTAAATTATTCAATTGTAAATATATTTTAAATTTATAAATAAAGCTCACAAATCAAATTTGTATTTAATAGAGTTCTCTCACATTTAATAGAGTGGTGAGAGAATAGATATCCAAATTGCAACCAATGGGTTTAGACCCCATTACCTTTGTTAAAAGACACTTCTAACCTATCAACTAAGCCATTTCATCCCTAATTAACATATATGCATTTTATTTACTTATATATATATATATATATATATATATATATATATATATATATATATATATATATAGGATTATATTCAAATACAAACAGTTCTTAAAATACAAACGTGTGGACTGATTTGGATCGTTGGATTTTGGGATTGGATGTCCAGGATTTATTTAATTATTTATGGTGATTTAAAAATAATCGTTCGCATGTTTTATGTTAGGGGGTATTTTGGGGTTTTTATTATTGTTTAATTAGATCAAATCCGAATCAAATCCTAGGCAAATTCAATCACCATCATTCCACGTCTTTCCGGGTCTCTCTTTCGCTCTCGTGTCCGTACGTCTGCGAAGGCTCTCCCACGCCATTGATTCACGTTCTTCATCAGCAGCCGGACCACAATCTTGGGGTGTAGCCGTGTAGGTCGAGGTAATTTCTCAGGCCCATTTGTTCTTTGTTTTTTTTTTTTTTTTTTCTTGTTTTTAGCCTCGGGTTTGTTTGTTGTTTGGTGGGGGAGTGTGATTATTCATGTGTGTTTCCATCATCAGGCGATTTGTGTGTGAGTTGGGGGGGGGGGGGGGGGGGGGGGGGGGGGCTTACGGTGGTTCACGGCGGTTGTAATAGATTTAGGGTTTTTTTTTTTTTTTTTTTTTTTTTCCTTTTTATGTACTGGTGTAGTATATTTTTGCTCAATTTTAGGTCTTTTAGGAGGTTTGTGGTGGTGCAGGGACTTGTCACTCCCTTCTAGGTTATTTGTGTCTACTCTTACCACGGTTTGTTTCTGTTTCTTACTTTCTTTTCATCCACTTATAATCATGATCAGTATTAAGTGTGTTGTCGCTCTATATTTATATCCTTTGTTGTTGCAGCTTCATACGGTTGTGGATATTTCTCAACCCCGTGAACAAACGGATAGACTGATGGAGGACTTACAGTTGACGGCGTACCATGACATCTCTAAACTTGATTTGGCATGTATTCGGTTGTGGTTGGTACTTTGTATTCCTTGTTTTCTGAGTTCGATGTTCACAGACTGCTATGCTGAAATGCACACACCCGATGTTCTATCCTTTGCCCCATTCTTTTCTAGGTCTTATGTAGGGCATGTGTTCCACTGCCCAACCTTCAAAACAACATAAATATGTTGACTGTTTGGAAGATCTGGAATGTAATGAGCTATAGCAAGAATGCATGACTTATTTAATTAATGTTTACTACTTTGGTTTTAATTGATGTTTACTACTTACTATTACACAGTTAGAATGGCATTCCCCCTGCTGTATCTATTTGGTTTTTGGCTGCCGTATTTATTACTCAATGATATTCCCCATTGTTTTTGCTCAGTCATTTAATCTTCTTCTGTACATGGCTTTTGCTTTGTCATTTAATCTTCTTCTGTACACGTATGTGGTGTCCACTAATAGTTAGGGGTGCAACAACTAGTTTTGGAGTTTGCACACTATGTTCGTTATGTCATGCCCGTGTGCACATTAGCACACAGGTGTATGCATACATTTGATATTACTTGAATTCCCAACCATCTGCGTTACGCGATGTGCACACATTCGTGTGTGCATGTGCAGCCCAATGGTTAACACCGTTCTAATTATATCATGTTTCAATCTTGAACATTGCGATTTGAGTATAAGAAATCTATCGGAATTGTCAGAGTATGAGTTTGGTGGTGGTGCATTTCCAATTTTTGTTTTAAACTAGTAGTCGGGGTGTGGTCCGGGATGAACCAACCGTGCATGCTGTTGATTTCCGTAGGTGCATGTGTGCACTGTGTGACTAGTGTGTGTGCACACAACAATACTAACGCTCAATTCCGTTCATGCACCATATTATCACATCCACGTACTGCATCATTCAAATTAGTTAAATCTAATTAGTTATCACATCCACGTACTGCATCCTTCAAATCTAATTAATTCATTAACAAATAAACAGTTTCGCACGATATCACATCTAATTAATTCACTAATAAACAAACAGTTTCGCATGATATCACATCTAATTTTTTTTTTTGAATGCGATATCACATCTAATTAATTCACTAATAAACAAACAGTTTTATAGTATATTCAGTACGCATATATTCCAACTTGGCCGTCCCTGTTTTTTCGCATCGTACTATTTCTAACATCAAACTCAACCACTTTAGCATATGTTCTGTAGAACTATATCCCTTCTTCTACTGTTTCGAAACGCTGCCCAGTGTAAGGTTGCGTTTCTTGCGTTTCTTTATCGAATTCAGGTCTCCAATGCTTTGTACCATCAGCGGACACTTCCATTAGACATTCATCTAGTTCACCATCATTCTTGTCGCCACCTGTGAAGCACAACAAAAAGCCAAATGATCATCATTCTCTTACTGTAAAATATCACATTTTCTGTATAACACTTTAACATTGAAATATCTCCTTCGTGGGGGTTGATAAGTGTTTCATCATGTGCGCACCCCGCCTTTAAGGCGTCTGCACAACATTAACCCTAGTCTATCAGATCGGCCTTTCCCGCGATGTATATTCTCTGGCAAACTCATGCAACCTCACACCCATCTGTAATAAGTCCATTTACTACATGGCTTGTTACACCCTAATCCGTAGGCTATCTTTTTTTCCCACAAACATTTTAGCATGCACATGGTTCATTTCGGGTTCACCTGGGTGTATATATGTGCATGCCCCCGTGTAAGTGGGTGCACTATAGAGCCCAGATTGTGGGAATCTAGTTTGCATTCGTTTATTGAGTGTTAAACCATAATCACACTCACTTCTACGTAGTCCCTTTTCTACATATGCGCACTCGGTTTGTTTTCGTTCCCCCATCCATCAATTCGTTAACATGTGTTCATGAATGTGTTTTGGAAACCCTTATACCCCTTTCATGGATTGCTATGAAATAAAATAATTCATGCAGTCATTACAACACATCACTTCGGTTTCAGGAGTGCTTACATGTTTATTCATCTTCTCTTCTCTCGCTTCTGGCCGATATTGTCGTACTTTTGCGCTCGCTCTGAAGGGTATTACAGATGCAGAGTATGATTTGTCGACGCCCTCGCTCGCGGTGAAGGGAAATACTGATGCTAATTTGAATCCTGTCTTAATTAAAACTCCCTAGATCATGCGTGATCTAGGGAGACTTTACCATTTTTTATATTAGGTAGACTTTACCATTTTTACCCCTATTTTAAATTCTGATCCTAATTAGTAGATGAATCGTGGATCAATCTCTGTCGCCCAAAATACATAATCCTATGGTCCCATTTTGTCCACACGTTTGTATTTTAAGGGTGTTTGCATGTGAATGCAACCCTATATATATATATATATATATATATATATATATATATATATATATATATATATATATATATGTATGTATGTATGTATGTATGTATGTATGTATGTATGTATAAAGGATGGGATGGGGTGGGGGGGAAATTTTATAGTGGACAATGGTCCATGTAGTAATGTGGTCCATAAAGTAAGTATCATTTTAATTACACTTTAGTTTCATTTGACAATTTTGCTCTGTTTTTCAGTTTCATTTTCTACACTTACTAGTTTCGTTATAGCAATACTAAAGTATCATTTTAATTATACTACAGTTCCATTTGATAATATAAATTATTGTATGAGCTCTATTTTGTTGTTTCAGTTTCCATACACTAGTTTAATTATAATAATGTTAAAGTATTGTTTTAATTATACTCCACATTCATTTGAGAATATATGTTATTGTATGGTTCTGAATTTTAATTTCATTTTTCACACACACTAGTTTCATTTTAACAACATTAAAGTATCATTTTAATTATACTACAATTTCATTTAACAATACGTTGTTGAACGAGCTATGTTTTTTAGTTTCATTTTTCACACACACTAGTTTCATTTTAGCAACACTAAAGTATCATTTTAATTCCACTACAATTTCATTTGACAATCATGGTCCACATAGCACTATGGACCATGGTCCACGGTATAACAACCAGGGGTGGGGTAGGCCCCCTCCAAGCATGGGCCCTGAGCAAGGGTCCAGCCTGCCCTTGCCTAGGGCCGACCCTGAGAAGACCTTATGTAATGGGCTCAACCAAAATGGTGTTGGGCTCGACTAAGATGATGTTGACAATAGTCAAACTCATGACTTTTTAATACAATCATTATGCTTTACTCACTTGACCACTCATTTTCGATCCGTCTAACATTCCTTCTTGAGCTTATATGAACACGTATACCATATGGAACCAAAGGTTGCTTCAAATATTTATCATGGATGCTCATCAAAATCTTCCTCTCCTACCCACTTGTTTATTTAGTTTACATTAATTACCTTATCTTTTCTTCTGCGAGTTTTACTTTGAGCACAAGTCTTGAGTTTACATTTCTTGTCAAAATTTTTATCTAGTTTGCAGCCCATCTTACATATATTATATTTTCCGTTGGAGATTTTTCCTCAAAAGAGTTGTCGAAGGAGGGCCTAACATATTTTTCAAAGGTTTCTTTGAGTCAATCACATTTTCTTTTACATGATGCATGTGGTTTTATGACTATGGGGTAGTCAATCGGTTGGTTAGCATAACAAATTTGATAAATAATAAAATATGAATTGAGTGGGAAAAATAAATAAAGACACAATATTTGTAATATGGAAGCGAAAGGTGAAAACCACAACCATTTTCGACAGTGTCAAGTCAAAGTTCACTATTTTTTTTTTAGGTAATTTGGTACATGTGCAATTGTGATCCCCTTGTTCTTGACTATGGCCTTTTATAGTAGAAAAATAGTACGGAGTATTACATTTGGTAATGTTGTATGCTTATGGTAATCCGGTATACATGGTAGAGTAGAATATTTTATGGGATGTAGAGATGATTTAGGAAATATAAATATATTTAAGTAGTGGTGGTGATTTAGCGAATAAAATGATATTTAGGTAAGTAGTTTATATAACTTGACCATACTTTCATAATCTTGTGTTTACCATTCAATTTCTTCTTCCACCGTCAAGGTTGACTGACCACCTAGGTTGAATGGTCACCAGAGCTGACTGATCACGTTTCGAGACTGAATACCGAATGTCGAGTCTGAGTGATTACCTGGCTGACTATCGTGCCTGACTACCTCTAGTGGTGCTAATAGGTAGCTTAGCCAGGTATCCATCAATGCATATCTTATACAATTCGTTAGTGGTTGTTGTTGGCTTTCTCCAAAGACATATTTCCACTTGTTCTTTCAGTTTCCCAACAAAAAATCTTAGGAATGAATTGGTATCAGTGTATTTTGCGCAATATGTACGTAACTAGGTATGTATATGTTGGTGATAATGAACCAAAAATCGATTTAATATCGTAAAATAATATTTATATATACACACACGAAGTATATAAAATATTATTCGATATATTATATCCGAAATATATATATATATATATATATATATATATATATATATATATATATATATATATACACACAAATATATATATATATATATATATATATATATATATATATATATATATATATATATATATATATATATATATATATATATATATATATATATATATATATATACACGTTAGGTTTCCCTTTAATTAATTAATAAGGCCCACCATGAACCGTGGGCCCTTGCCTAAATTAGAACCTTAAGCCTATTAGGAATAAAGAAAGTAAACCTTTTACTATTCAGATTCTGATTAGGAATCCTAGACCTAGTTATCTATTAGGAATAAAGGAAGTAGGTCTTTTACTATTCAGATTATGATTAGGATTCTCTTTAATTAATTAATATGGTCCACTATGGACCATGGAATCCAATCCATAGTCCCAAAAGGAATAGAATTAGCAAGCCTATAATATTAGTTCCTAATTAGGACTCCTAAATATATAAATAGGGGACTTAAGAGGCACCTAGAACCCCCCACCACAATAAACGACTCACCATCCCAAAAGAGCTCCAAGAATTCCCTTAGAAGAAATCAAGAAAGCAAGAAAGCTTAAAGAAAGACCCTTCATAGCCAAGGAATTAATTAAGGCTAAGAGGTAACCCATGTCTCAACAAAACCTATTTTCATAGTTATGATTCCCCCTTAGGGTTTCCCCCATATTATTGTGTATTGGCAGATATGATGATTATTATTGATGTTTGATGTGATGATCCCATGAGGGATCTTGATAATCTTGATATTGGGAGATTCTTGATGATTATGGAATTCTTGATGATTATATAGAGTTCTTGATGATTATGTGTTGTTCTTGATGATTGTGTGATGCTCTTGATGTTTATGTGTTATTATTACCGAATCTTGTAATTAGAAGACGAACCATATACTTGTTGATATAAAAGTGATTAGAACCCTAGGTTGTATCGTATGATCTTATTCTTGGATTATCGGGTGGGGAAATCGCATGTTTGAGTGTTGATTATATTAGAAAAGCATGATAGGTTATGTGCCGTCGTTTCTCGTATTTGATCCGTTAATTGTCTACGTGTTAATTATTAGTTGCTTTGTAAAGTGTCTAAGCATGGTTTCGGGTTCCACAAAGGTTCCCAGGACGTTATTGTGTGAAAAGAGTCAGTGGGGGGTAGGTGGGGGGTAGGGGACCCGCCACCTACCCACGGCCGAGAAAACACCGCCCGGCAGCGGGTAGCCGGCGGGCGGGCAGCTGCCCGCCGGCGACCCGCTGCCCGGAACAGTACACTCCGGCGGGCAGCCGGAGGGTGGCCCCCCACCCACCGGCTACCCGCTGGAAATTATCCCACCTCGGGATCCCGGCTTCCCCGTTTGATGTTTCCCCTTTCCCCGTGGTGTCCCAACGGACTCCGTTTATCGTGCCTATGTCTAGTTTGATGTTTCGGGTACTGTTCGTAGGTTTATGAGTTTATTATATTTCATGCTAGTTGAATTGGTATCCCGTTGACCTGGGTGGAAGAAGTATGAACCCCTTAGGACTATTCTTAGTATGTGATGGATCACGCATAGGTTTTGTTATACGCTTCCTCCCCCTTCCTAATGTGTAATGTGGGTTGCATGTGCTTGCTATGTGTTATGTGTGTGTGTTACCCCAATTCGGTTGCGATCGGATTGGTTATCCTGAGCTGCGGTTCAGAAGCTGGCTGCGGTCAGATTGATACTCTTGGGCTGCGGTCCACCGTTTGGTTGCGATCAAACGTTTCTATACGAGGTGCGGTTCGTCCTTTTTCCTGGCTGCGGTCAGATGACATTCTCTTGGGCTGCGGTCCACTGTTTGGTTGCGATCAAACACTATGATGAGCTGCGGTTCATCGGTCGGTTGCGATCGACCCCTCTGTGTTGCGATACGGGGCAGGGTGCTGCGGGGCCGTGTCAGAGCTATATGCGCTGACCCTCATGTATGGGCATGCGATTGGTCCTGTCGCTCCAACAAAGTGTGTTATGTGTGGTGACATGGACGAGTTGTGATTACGAGTGTCTTGGGGGATGTGACTATGAGATTTATATTGGGGATTGTTCATGTTGGGTTATGATCATTGTTTATGCTTTACCTTATCTGCCTTATCTGTTGTGAACTGCATATGCTCGTTATAACTGTTGCTTGTGTCTGACCTTATCTGTCGAGTCATTCCCGGTTTTAAAGCAAGAGTTCGTAGGATATATCTTCATGCTCAAAATGGTTTTCGTATATCTATATATATCTCTATATGTATTGTATTTCAACGCGTTGGAGTGGGTTACCAGCATCTCTCACTGAACAGATATATTTGGCTTTCAGGCATAGAAGATTAAGTCACTGGAGTGCGCTAGAACTTAGAAGTAGATAGTTTCCCTTTTGGCCTGCGTGCCACGTTTACGTATTTAAGCTTTGAGGATATTAGTTAGTTAGCCTGTGCACCTGAGTTCTCTAGCCCAGGTGTGGCATAGCACCCCGAACGCTTGTATTTATATCTTGGGATTTAATAAGATTCTACCTTTATTATAAGTTTTAAATGTCTTGAAAATCTGGGGTGTTACAGTTGGTATCAGAGCCTAAGTTTGACCCTAGGATAAAACTCTTAAGACCGGACTTTAGGACATTAAGCTTGAACTCTAGGTATTTAAGAACATAGGACTCAGGAATCTTAGGACGCGCGGTGAGATTGTGAAACCTACACATAACCTCCCCTCACTTTATCCCTCACTAAATTAAGGAACCTCCCCCTACGCTTACCACACCAGGTAAGGGTGCGAATAGATAAGTTTACTTCCACAACTGGGTAACGTACACTTACCCGATAAATTGCCTCGTCCTAACTCCCGTCAAAAGACTTGACAAGGACCCTGACCAAAGAAAAGGAAGATTTGGATGACTACTAAGAAGAGGCGTTACAGTCAGGACTGCTAAAAGGGACGGACTGCAATACGCACCAACCCAGGGTAACCACGATAACCCCCGAGTCAGACAAATGACATGCACCTTCCGACAAGTTGCCTTATCTCGGCAAACCCGGGTTGCGGCTACAACAAACAGGAAGGAGAACTAGGACACCTATTAAAGTAGCGAAGGAACGGCACCATTAGTCGAATCCTTGGGTGCAAGGTAAGTATATCGCGACACCTTGCGACCCCACCACCCCAATTTAAAATATCATCCGCCCTGAAACCCCAGCATCTTGATACCCCTATTTGTTGAAAACTCCCACCCCGAATCCTTAATTACCTTAAGAGCAAATTCGCAACCGTCATGACCTTGCTCACCCTTTGTTGCGCTTAACCCAAACCCTCGGAAACCCTAAATTGTTATTGCCCTTACTCTAAGTTCATATCCCCACTCCGTTTGGAAACCCTGTTAAAAACCGTAGAGCAGCATAAGGCCCTTACCCTGCCCAGGGGCGTGAAGAACCGACATTCATTGATTCAATATTAAAATAAGTTTTTAGATAGGAATCGGCGAAGTAGGTGGAGGTTACGAATACGTGTCACCCCACCCTTGCACGAAAACCGTGAAGGCTTCACGAGAAACCATAGCCTGTACGTACGCCACCGAAGAACGCCATGCGTTGACAAGAGCGGGCAAACAAATACGTTCAATGTGTCAGGGGCCCTCGCTACAGAAAACATCGTCAAATAGGTGCAACAGGCCGAACCTCAAGGAGGACATAAAGCCTTGCTAAGAATTTCATCCACCAAGGAAGGGATGAAACCCAATAGAACAAGAAAGACTAACCCGAAACCCCCCTTACCCTTAAGAACCCTCGGCAAGGATTAGGAGTCAAGACCTAGGGGTTTGACCCACTAAACCGACTAGGTCCAGACTTCTGGACATCCGAGGGGAACATGCACGGAAACCATCACGAGAATTCCCCCGGAAGCCATAGAGACGAAGGGGACTTCGACACGGGAAGAGAAGATCAAACGAAAATCTTAGAATCAAACAAAGCCAAGGAAAAGGGATCACCAGTTCGACTGCACGCCACAACCTAGCCTCAAACAGGCATAATCACTCGAAGCCAAGAGTCCTTAGCCCCTTTCCCTCCCCTTGCCAATCAAGTACCATTTCGTTAAAGAATCCATCCTATCACTCCAAACCTCGCTCTTGATCCCTCATTACAGACAAACCCGTACAAGGTGACAACCTTCCTTCCTGTATTACGACCTTGAGACATCGACCCTATCCGCCCCTCGACTTTGAAACCTAGCCCTTGCACTTCTTACACCCCTTTAAACCCAGACCAAGAAAACATAAATATATAAATGTATGTATATCTACCTCTAGAACTCGTGTTTAAGGATCAATGAATCCTATGTATCCAAGTCCCTTTTATTGTGCACAAGGGCATGGGACTTGTCAGGACATGAATCTGTGCATTTTTGGGGTCTTTCCCGAAGGAATTGACTATTCCTAGTCACTTTCCCGCGGGTCCCCAACGGGTCCTTGACGGGACCTTGGCGGGTCCTTGGCAGGAGCTTGGCAGGCGGACGACCGCCCACCTCGCGCCCACTGGTACAATGTGCTGATTTCTTAACCCCCCATTTTATTGATTTGTGGCGCACTTGTGTGCCTCGATTGAGGAATGTGAGTCTTGGGTAAGGGACCATGGACCACCCAAATATAGTGTCCTACGTAAAAGACCATGACGCACGATACACCATCGGGAAATCACAATCAATTACATTGCACGAGTAATTGAAATCGGATCCTACGATACAACCGACTAGGGATGTTTGGCGTAAAGGATTGCGCAAACCAAGGAGGCAAGTTGGGAACTCGTACTAAGAACCCACGAAAACCTTAAAAGTCAAAATGCTAAGGAGGGACCGGGACTCCTCCAAACCATGGACATCGTTCGAGCAAATCAGAGGACTCCTTACAAGTTGTATGGAATCAAGAACTACGTAGCCCATGGTGCTAAGCAAAAGGGTGAAGAACACATTCGCGCCAAGACTTCAAGGGTCATTAAGGACCCACAAGGAAATGAGGTGACTCGTAAAGTCGCCGAGTCATCCCACAACGAGATTTGGTAACCGACTGCGCTTTAAAAGAAAAAGGGCACGCAAGGACACCTTCATCATTAAAAATAACACAAACAGGGCACAACAATGCCGAACCTCGGGTAAGACATGAAGTCTTACTAAGAATTTCATCCACTAAAGAGGAGATGAAATTCAATAAGAAGAGAAATTCAACCCAAAGTCCATCGACTCCCAAGAGACTTTGGGAAGAATTTGGGAAGTGCGCCCTAAGAGATTGGCTTGGTTGACCCAACTCGGTCAAGACCTTGGGCGCATTAAAGAAGTAAGTGTTGAATCACCACGGGAAATTCCCTCAAGAAAGAAGAGAAGGATGAAACCTTAGCCTGGGAAGCAAGGTCTAACAAGGATCTTAAAGTCAAGCAAGCACCAACACCAAGGAAGGAGGATCATCAGCTCGTCGGCGCATCGTGATCAAAGCATCTAACCAGATTATTCACTTGGGATCGAGAAACCTTAACCCATCCTAGCCGAATTCCTTTCCCTCCCTCGGAAAATCGGCCCCTTCCTTATTTCAAAACCCTTCCTACCCTTCAGACCCCATTCTCAATCCCATGTTTTAACGATTCCATACAAGTGGCAACCTCACGACCTAAGTTGCAACCTCGAAAACTCGATCCTAATTCCTGAATTCACCGTATCCTCAAGTTTGAAACCCACTCTCTTAGCCCTGTAAACCTAATCGTTCCCAAAAACCCAACACACATAGGCGTGCAAGTATACAATTTCCCCGTGGAATACCTTCTCTATAGGACCACGGTTCTTCTCTTGACTCGTTAACCCTGCAATGATTTCCAAGCTTCGGGGACGAAGCTTCTCGTAAGGGGGGGAGAGTGTAACACCCCGTGTTACGGCCTTCAATCCCGGATTAATTATTTAATTAATCCCGTTAATAATAATTAAATATGATTTAATTCGGTTAGGTTTCCCTTTAATTAATTAATAAGGCCTACCATGAACCGTGGGCCCTTGCCTAAATTAGAACCTTAAGCCTATTAGGAATAAAGAAAGTAAACCTTTTACTATTCAGATTCTGATTAGGAATCCTAGACCTAGTTATCTATTAGGAATAAAGGAAGTAGGTCTTTTACTATTCAGATTATGATTAGGATTCTCTTTAATTAATTAATATGGTCCACTATGGACCATGGAATCCAATCCTTAGTCCCAAAAGGAATAGAATTAGCAAGCCTATAATATTAGTTCCTAATTAGGACTCCTAAATATATAAATAGGGGACTTAAGAGGCACCTAGAACCCCCCACCACAATAAACGACTCACCATCCCAAAAGAGCTCCAAGAATTCCCTTAGAAGAAATCAAGAAAGCAAGAAAGCTTAAAGAAAGACCCTTCTTTAAAGAACTAGAGCAAAGCTATGAACACAGTTTAGGCAAAGAAAGGAGTAGAAGCAGAGTTTTGAGGTGAGAAACCACTTTCTGTGTTGTGTGTTCTTGTCACTATGTGCTTGTTCGAAATCTGCTCCCTCTACCCCTTCTTATATAGGGATCAAAGAATGAATAGCATTCATCATGGCATTTAAATTGGTTTTAAAACCAATTTTGTAACTCTTGAAACAACATGACCATTATCCAAGATTTAAATTCAGATATTAAAAATTGGAATTAATAGAGAATTTAATTCCGTAACGGTTGAATTTAATCTCACAACGGTCTAAAAGCAGAAGGCAAAAAACCTGTTGCTGGTTCGGCTCCCAAGGCCGAACCCATGTTGTCCCATGTTTCGGCCATAGTCGAAACAACAAGTTTCGGCTGTCCAGAGCCGAAACAACGAAACCACAATGCCATGTTCAGTTTCGGCCCCTAGGGCCGAAACAACACAGTGTTGGAAAAAAATACCGAAAGTTGGCATAACTTAGCCCGCAAGGCCAGCCAGTTTTCAGACGACATTCGTGCCCGCAGGTGCCGGCGCACACGAGCTCGGGCTTGATTCAAGCATATCCGATCTCGTTTCTAGTTGGAATTTGATTTGCACCCCCCCCCCCCCCCCCCGCGCGAGAGAGCCTCTATGCTATACAATTCTACAAGCTCTAAAAAAGCTCTTATATAAAAGGGGGGGGGGGGGGGGTCAAATCCTCTTTCCAAACCAATGTAGGACAAAAGCTCACTTTTTCCCTTCATTTTTCCAACTCAATGGGTCTACTTTGAGAATCAATATCTCATTCACCCATTATCCGTTTTGAGCGTACAATATATCAATCTCTTCGTCTCACTACGAAGAACCCGAATCCACTTTGACCCGACCCAAATCGGAAGTGGACCCCACTGATAATTGTACCACAAAATAGCCAATTAAAATGCCATTTTAATGCTATTTTTCCAACAATATAAACCTTAAAGTATACAAGTTGCACCTAATTCAAAAGACAATGATAAAGATCAACATTATATTATAGATTTTCTACACACATATATGTAAGACATACATATTATGTTGATTATTTAAAATGAAACTATAAGGGGTGTAATACAGGCGTTTGGTTGGAAGAGGAGGAATTAGGGAGGAAAAGAATAAAGTGGGAATTTAAATGACATTGTTTGGTAGACATGAATATAATGATTGATACTTGAAAGGGAATGAGAGAATAAGGACTAAAAAGCCCTTGTATACTAATAATATAATAATAAGAAGAAGGATAAAATAGCCATTATAATGGAGTTACAATTTCACAAAGTGTGGAATTGCAATTCCTAGGGGAGCAATTTCATGGTTGGAGGCAATTGCAATTTCACAGAATTGCAATTCTCTCCAACCAAACCATGGAATTGTAATCCATGGAGTTTGGTACGCTAGTTCAAAAATAATCAAAAAATCGAAGATTACACATCCAAAGTTTAAACATTAGACGCGTAATGTGGGAGGCGGTGGCATTTTTGTAATTAAAATGCCACTATATAATTAATTTTTTTTAAAATATAAAACAATGTGTGTCCGAAGTTAGGAAACCTTGGACGCACATTGTTGAGCTGCGTATTTAGAACACGAATATGCGTCCGAAGCTCTTGTACTTCGGACGCATATATTTGAAGCGTTTATATAATGAGCCTGAAAAGGATTGACTCATGTACGCCGGCACCTGAGGGCACGAATGTTGTCTACCGGAACGGTACGTGTCTGTACTGTTCATCTGACTGTTTAGAGGATTAATTCAGTTGTTACAGAATTAATTCTATATTTATTCCAGAATTAATCTCCATGTTAAATGGTCTGTTTTGAAGGTTATAATCTATTTTTAAATCAGATTTAATGTCGTTGTTGAATACTATTTACACCTCAATCTCCTATATAAGGTTGTTGTGGGGGCAATAGGTTTTTAGGTAAAAGAGACACAACACACAAAAGAAATCACATTTTCATCTCTCCAAAACTCTGCTCCTACTCCTTCTTGCCGACTGTGTTCTGCCCATGCTCTAGTTCGCCGGGTTCACTCGTTTGGGTGCTCAAACGTTGAACCGTAGTACGTTTTATCCTGAGAAACCTAGGCTATAATGCTCCTAGCACTTTTGGGAGGTAGCAAATAAGGTTTTAAGGAAAGAGTGTTTCACTTGACTCGTGCTAACCACCTTTCCTTCATCTCCGATATTCTCGTCTTTCGATTTTTGAGATTATGCGCTAAGCATTGAATCCTTGTTCTAATATATATATATATATATATATATATATATATATATATATATATATATATATATATATATATATATATATATATATATATATATATATATCAATATTATTTTGTGACTAAATCGACTTGCTCATTTTTCTTACAATCTTAAAATCTTATTTGCTATGAACAAGTCGATGGATTCCAAGAGTGTTGGAACTGTGAATGTTGCTTGTGGTGCATATTCAAATGATCGGAACGGCAACGGTGTTGCACATTCTCATATGCCGGTTGACGGCAGCAACGTTGGAAATAATGTTTCCATGGGAGTTGCAAAATCACACGATGGTGCTCCGAAGAACTTTGGTTCACAAACCGGTAGACTAGTGGTTGGTGGCACGCAATTGGTACCTATTGTGATGCCTAGTGGATTTTCTAAAAGACACGAAGAATCCAGTGACTACATGGTCACTACATGGTCCGAGGATTATTGAAGTGTGAACAACGATTTCAACCATAATCAAAGGAAAGACAAACGGAGGTTTAATCCTGAAGATGATTATGAGGAGGAGGTGAGCAGCCACTATGAAGTGAACCGTCATCCTGGTGAAAAGGTTGAGGATAACTTCGCTATTGTTAAAGAATGTGGATGGTTGGACGAGTGAGGTCACAACCAAGGTTTCTTTAACAGGTACACTCGATGTGCGGACAGGGACCATCCTTTGTGGAGTGGACGGTTGAACAATGGAACATGACACATGGGTTCGAAGGACTACTGCGAGATAGGAATAATGGAAATTAGTTTCCAATGTATTTTCCTATTTATTTATTTGTTGAATAAACGTTGTAGTATCCTTGTAATATTTTTTTTTTATTTTTGAATAAAAATATAATAGTTCCATTGAGTTATTAAATCATGGTACATGCGAATTATTTGTTTGAATAATTAAATGTATGAAATGATTCAATATGGATGCCTAGTGCATCACGTAGCATTATTTGAAAAATACTAAAATGGCTTAACGGCCGAAACTGAATGCAACAAACGTGTTGCATGTTGAAATCCCATAAAGGACTTCGATTCTGGTTCATGTAGAACGATAAGGATTTCAAGAATCAACTTGTCAAAATTTGAGATAGCTGTATAATCGTGAGCGTCATAGCTCAAGTGTTGAATATTTTAAATAATATTCTTAATACGATTATATAAGCTTGATTCAACTAGTTGAAAATTTGGTCGATTTAATCTTGTTAATTGTGTTAAAATTAACTTGATAAAAAATATCAAGTTGTACTAGTGTGAAGTTTGATTTGAGACAAATGATGAAATGTTGGGACGTAAAAATTGAGCTTGAGCTTAATGGAAAATGCTAATTGAATTTAGCATTGTTGATAGTGCAAATGGTAGTGCTTAATAGCACTGGACGTCCAAATTTTGAATTAGCACTATGAAGGGCTAATTAAATTTAGCATTGTAAAGTACTATGTGAATAGCACTTAACGAGTTTGCTAACGTATGAATAGTACGTGGCAGTACCTCATCACATTTGTGATTAAGCTCTGTTTTGCTTAATCAAGAAGTTGGATAGCACTGGAATGTGCTTAAGATAATTAGCAACTCTTTGTGCTGTTGAATTATAATGCAACCGGTTGGTGTTTTTAAAATTCACAGTATAATGATTTGGTACTTTACTAAACACCGAATGATGCTTCAATGTAGGAAGCATTGATTCGTGGGTTTGGTTTCGGTCAATCCCGAATAGATTTGTAAGTGCTGATTTGTTCGCACCTACGAGATGTGTTAATTGGTAGCACATGTTTATTCTTTATAAGAATAAAAGAGAAAATCAAATTAATCGTGGATTAATGCGGTTACGAGCGATCGATGTGGTGAACATGAAACACCTATTGGTGATTCTTGCTCAAGCGTTTGGTATCGTACTCGAGCGTACGACACGATGTTCACTTATATCGAACGTTGTTGCCAAACATAAATATCAAGACGTTGATAAGTTCGGGTCTACCTCAAAGTGTGTGGGGTGAGACAATACTTTGAACAAGTAAGTACCTTTTAAATAAGGTTACCCGCATGAAACTCGATAAGGCTTCTTACGAGTTGTGGGTGCGTAGGAAGCTTTCCTACTAACACCTGAAATGTGGGGGTGTCTTGCCAAAGGCGGTTATTGGTTCTTAGTACACGAATTCTATAGTTTGGATGTACATAAGAACATGAATAAATTGAATCAAGAAGTTCATCGTTCTTTGAAGATGTATTTCTGTGAAGGTTCAATAAGGAACCTAGCACGTTGAAATGAACGTTCGACGTAGCTATGGTTAGAGGGTCTGAAAGAGAACCCAAGCTCGAAGCTAGACGTAGTTAGAGAGCTAGGATTGGAAAATCCTGTGGTCCAGATTTTCTAACGTACATGTTAGAATGTGATGCGCATATTCTAACTTGTTTACTAGAAAATAAACCGGATTTTCTGACATGTGTGTTAGAAAATTAACCTCAAACATATGTAGAAACTGTGACCTTCTACGAGAAGACCAATGTGAAAAGAGGTTACAAAAAGTGAAGTAGATTCTATCTTAGAGAATCATACTTGGAATTGGTTGATCTTCCTCCGGGTTGTAAAACCTTTGGATCTTAATAGATCACGTGTCGGAAGATAAAACCTTTTGGTTTTATTGAAATACATAGCCGGGCGTGTAATTGAAGATTACATGCAATGCGAGTACCATGGTTACTTTGATATGTATCTTCGTGATGAGAAGGAAATCCATTAGTGTGATACTTGCCATAGTCGTCTAGCGAGGCTTGGAAGTTCATCAAATGGATGTGTAAAACTGCTTTCTTAATGGACATGGAACGACCTGATGGTTTTGTGGTTCCACGCTGTGGAAAGAAAGTGTGTAATTGGTGAGATCATTGTATGGTTCGCAACAATTGCACTAGCATTTGGCATGTGAAGTTTCATCATACAATGATAAACAGTGAGTTTAGTATAAATAAAAGTGATAAGTGTGTCTACGTAATGCGTACGATAGACAATGATATCACTATTTGCTTATACATGATAAACTCATCGTGGGTAGTAACGATTAAATGATCAAATCTAACAGGAACATGTTAAATTTGAGATTTGACATGAAGGGCATGGGTTTGACAGATTTAATCTTTGGGATTAAAATCGTGAGAAAGACCGGATGGTCTATGATAAGTCAATCTCATTATGTTGATTAAATGCTTGCAAGGATGATAATCAAGTGGCCTGGACACCGTTAGATACTAACGTACAACTAGCCAATAATCACAGAAATTATATTTCTCACGTAGAATACATTCAGATTATTGGTAGTTTAATTGTATCAAATGAGTTGTACTAGGCCGGATATTGCCTTTGCGGTTAACAAACTCGGTAGACATACGAGTAACCCTAGTGATGTGCACTAGAAGGCAATAGTGAGAGTTATGAGATACTTAAGGTATACTCGTGACTTTGGACTACACTACGTGGGATATCTAGCTGTACTTAGAAAGTATAGCACGTTAACCGAATATCAAAAGACACTAATTCCATTAATGGCTACGTGTTTACGTAGGCCAGTGTAGTTGGTCATATGGAAATTCTCGAAACGATCTGTGATAGCTAAGATCCAGGACAGAATCTAAGCCGATTGCCTTAGACATGTGTCGTGAATAGGCTGAATGGCTATGCCATTTTCTCGAGGATGTTCCTAGTTGAGAAAAACTCGTACCTCCAATTTGTGTGCGTTGCGATAGTCAAGCCAAATTGGTTAAGTACAAAGTTAGATGTGCAATGGTAAGTCTAGATTGATGAGTCGTAGACATAATACCATTTAAAACAAATTCTCACAATTGGTGTTATCTCTATTGACTACGTGATGTCAAAAGATAATGTAGCGGCCGCTAACTCGATAACCTTAGGGTAAGCAAATGGTTGTTGAGAAATTGACACGAGGAATGGGTCTAAAACCCTTGGACTAAAAGTTCTATAGTGGGTACCCAACATAGCTGGCACCTAGGTTCAATGGGACAACTAAATTATGGAACGGAGCGTGTCACTGTGGGGGTCTCGGACTCCCTACCACTCCTCGTTAGAACAGTGACTCCTGCACGAGGCTAGCACGTTGATGCTTTAATGATTCGAATGTCGATTGACATGTGTGAGTATGCGAAATACTCAAAAAAAGAATCACCTATGTAGGGTGTGCAGAAACTGACCAAACCGACTTACACTACTAGAAAAATACCCTTATAACGATGGACAAACGTTGTGACGGACAAATCCGTCGCAATAGATGACTTTTTGCAACTGAAATAGCGACAAACTTGCAACAAACATATTACTCTTGTAAACTATTAGATTTAGAGATATTGCGACAATATTTATGATGATATTGCGACAAATGTACGATGAGATTGAAATGTTGTCAAAAAGTCCAACAAAAATGTCTTAGCGGGAAGTCTATTTTTGGCGGGAAAACTTGCGACGCACAATATTCCGTCGTAGTTACTTTGGTGGGAAATTATTATTCATTGGTAGCTTTGCGACATACTAGTTCCGTCGCAATTGTTTCGTCGCAAGAATTATTTAGTTTAGTAAATTGTGTAGATGGGTAATTACGACAAACATTTCGGCGAACTTACAACATGCATAAATAATAAGCTAATAAAAAATTGGATTTAGAGCTATTGCAATGACATTTACGATGATATTGCGACAAACATACGAAATTATTTTTTAATTGGTAGCTTTGCGACATACTAGTTTGTAGCAATTGTTTCGACGCAAGAACTATTTTATTTATTAAAATATTTCAGTGAAGATACATAAATAATATTTTTAATATACTTAAAATTTGTATTATTAATTATTATTAGTTATTTCACAATATATAATCATATAAAGAGAAGGACATATATATATATATATATATATATATATATATATATATATATATATATATATATATATATATATATATATATATATATATATATATATATATATATATATATATATATATATATATATATATATATATATATATATATATATATATATATATATATATATATATATACTAGTTTTTTACGCGCATTGCGCGATTGGGATAATGCCCAACGCTTTTTTTTAAATAAGTACTTTAAAGTATATTAAGACAGGATTATATTGAAATTGTTCATGCATAGATAATTGAAGGTTGAATTTGCGTATTTAAGTAGGTAATTCTTCTCCCAAAGGTTGAGTCCCCAACCCCAAGGGCCCCCACACTCCGACCCGACAGAGCATACGCACAAGGAATCTGCCCACTTTGGACATAATTCCCGCACTGCCGCCGCCGAGGTTCAAACCTTCGTCTCTTCTCCCAAATACTACCCACTAAACCATTGAGCTAAGCCCGTACGGGTTAAATAGGTAATTCTAAGTTTACAAATGCAAGATAATATAGTCAAGATTGATTATAATTGTCAATAAAATAATTGTATAGGTATCGTTGAAACCAAATACGGGACATAAGGGAGAACAAATAAAAATTAGGACATAAAATATTAAATATATACTAATATTGTTTGAGGAGATTCCGACATTAGGATTTGTGGTTAAGTTCTATTAAGACTTTAATATTAGAATTAGATTAATGGTGTAGTTATAATTCTATATTAGACTTTAATATTAGAATTAGACTAACGGTGAATTAACGGAAAAGTTAAATGGACAATCATATAATTAAGGATAAATTAGAAAATCATAAAAGAAAAAATTAAAACCTGAACAATATGAACCATTCATTTGATTTAATAATTTGGCGGTCATTTTTTCTACCCAATGTTAATAATTAAATAAATTCGCTGGTCAAATCCGCTAGTATAATCCGCTAACGTTAACCGCTAACTGCTGATTGTCAAACAAGGACATTGCGAGGTAGTTCTCACTTCAATTTGTTGTGTGATTTGAATACTCTCGTTGTCACAAAATCTCTCAAGTAGTTAATATGGTTGACTTTATTAATTATATTTTTTAATTTTTTCATGGTATTAATAAAATACTTGGTAAATAAATATATAGCATTATTTTGTATTACAACTTTGATATTTAATTAGAAAAATAGTGCACAAAAAAGATAATAGATAATGTAGTGAATATAATCAATTGATGAATTTGAATGTAAAAATTTTTACATTTGAGAAAAATAAATACAATATAACTAATGAAAATATTTCTTTTAATTAATTTATTGATAATTAATAAAAAAAATTTCACTGAATAAAGACATTGTAAGGATAATGTAGCGAATATAATCAATTAATAAATTTGAATATAAAGAATTTTTATATTGAAGAAAAATAAAGACAATATAACTAATAAAATTATTTCTCTTATTTAATTGATTGATAATGAATATTTTTTTTTTGAATAAAGGCATTGTGGACACATAATTCTAAATTAAAGAAATGCATATGTATTATTTTTTGTTGTAACTACTAAATTATTATTTATATAATTTAATAAGAGTAAAATAGAGTACTAATTATGCCAACTTTGATTGGGAAGAGGTTCGAACCTAAGACTTTTTTTTATTGAAATCAATGAGTAAGTTAACAGTGAACTAACGGCAATTCTTAAAATTTTAACGGAATTAGTAACGGTGTGTGGGTATTTTAGGAAATTTTAGTGTAAAATTTAAATCTGATCAATCTTTTAATTAATCTGAGCCATTCATTTGATTAAAATCTGTGACCGCCATTTTTTCTACCCATTATAGGCCTAACTCTCTTGGGCTCTTATTAGTATAGTAGATATATATATATATATATATATATATATATATATATATATATATATATATATATATATATATATATATATATATATGATTCCTAATTTTCTATTTCATATTAGTGCAAAATCTGACTGTCTTTCTCCCACAACCCTAGCCCATCTGTCTCCTTCAAACTCTATCTGAAATTTTCAAGCTCTACCATCTGCTTCAGCACAAAATCTCATTATGTCTTTCTCTCCCACAATCCTAGCTCATTTGTCTCCTTTGAACTCTATTTGAAAGTCTCAAGCTCTACCTTCTACTGCTTCATCTTGGAGGGAGGACAGACCACTATACCCACTGCCTCACCTACTGTATTCTCACTATTCAACAGGTGAAACAATGAACTACATCTCTTTCTTAATTAGTTTACTTGTGTTTACTATATTAATACCTTTCTTGTGTTTTTGGGCATCTCATAGTAGTTCTCTAATATTCTGAAATTTATAAATATAAAATATATATAAAGCTAAGAAATGAGAAGATACATACTCTATCTCCATAACTATCCCCTTCATATTCTCATAATGGGTTCTGATAATTTTTCTGACTCGCAGCTGTAAATCACTAAGTTGAGTACAACCCTTATTTTATACAAGCTTTGGAACTGAATTTTTAAAAGATGAAAGGTGAGTACAAATGTGGACAAGTACAAAGGCAGGAAGATGAGTAAAAGAATAAATAAGATTGAATAAAACAAGAATCAATTTGAAAATAAAAAACATGAATTAGGAGAAAATATTTATTTAATATTTAACAAATTTGAGGCATTCTTGTTGAATATGGTTGAACTTATAATATATACTCACTTGTCTAATGATATTTTTTCAGATGCACATCTCATACCTGTTGAGTTTCCAGAGATGTAATCCCTGACTCGTAGGTACATTTAACACTGCTTTACAATGTCTTGAATGTCTTTTCTACCTTTTACCCAGATATCCTCTCTAAGTTATTTTAGCAAGTTGGATAGGTGCCACTATTTTGTTATTTGTGTAATTGTGTCTTGACTAAGGCATTATACTTCGTCTGATTCATAGAATCTAAGAATTTTTCTAAAATGTCATTGGTTTTTGTATTTATTTAATATTTGTATGAAGAAATGTGCATGAATAATTTTGCTATTTAGTTTCAAGAAAAGAAAATGGTTAATTCTAGATTTCATCTCGTGATTTCAATACTTTAAAGGTTTGGATTTCTTCATTTTAAGCTTTGGTTTATTAGAGAGTTCTATTAGAATTTAATGTGCTGCAATAAAGTTAATTCATGGTTTACTTACTTTTTTGTTGTTAGCTTTGCTTTCATCTGTAGCATTTATCTTTGCCTCTATAAGAGCTTGCATCTTCTCTCCCTTGCACAAAGTTTAACAATTGTAAGGCATATCGAAAAATAATGTAACTACAATTCCTTTCTCTTCCTTGCACAAAGTTTAACTATTTTTTTTTTATTTTTCTTTTACATCCCCAATAGAATTGGACTTTACATGTGCATGCGTTTTCTTTTCCTATCAACCTATTCATCCAACTCTTTCCAAGAAACTCTTTCCAAGAAGCATACAAATGTAAACAGAAACAGGAAAATGTAAAGGTTACCAATTGCAAGAAATATAACCATGCAACTTAATTGAAAAATCTTCATGCATTCTATCTGAAAATTGTATAAACACCTCTAGCAAATTGGTTCTTAAAGATTTGATTATTTTCAAATCCCAAGAAATAAATGAGTTTAAAGAACTAAAAAAAAGTAGAAAAACATTAAAAAACGGATAAGAAATCCAAATCCTATGGAAAGATCATATATTGCAGCACCCTCATTTTAATAAAGTCAATTAATACTTTGCTATAGTAACCTTCAATTTAATTCACACAATTTTATTGGATGATCCATGCATCTTAGCATCATGCAATAAAGAATTAAGTTTATTTTTATTGTATTTAGAATACTATGCATTTTGTCTTGCTTGTTGCTTGTTGTGTGTAGTGCGATAATTAATTATTTCTTTATTATGTCTAGGTGGTTTTTTTTTTTTTTTTAATTTTTTTTAACAAGATTGTATTGTTAGTAGGTTTACGAAGTAGATAATTTACTAAGCAAGTTTTTCTTTGTTAAGAAATATTAATACATTTTTTATATAATCTTTACTTTCCAATACTGATACAGAAATACAAAGAGTCTTTCAAAGCATCGCAGACTGGTAGGATATATCCCGACCGACATGAGATGTGTCGTTTTTGTAGTTTGTGCAGGATCTTAGGTCGGGCGTCGTTAAGTCAAGACGGTCGGACCCGACCGGTAGACTTCCCGACCGATGCTACCACCCGATCGTCGTGCCTTTACTTTACGAAGAGACAGAGATGTTGGAGAGAGGCACGTGGCAATTTTATGCGGTGACAGAAAAGGCTCACCGGGTGAAGACGCGTGGATGTTACGTGGGTTGCATGCCGGTAGGCCGGAGGTTTGTCTCCGACCAAAGGCTATAAATATCCACGGCGGCTACAGTGAGGGGGACTTTTGGAACGATCAATAGGCTATTTATAGAGCAGCCCGACCGCAGTCAGTCGGCCCTCGGGATAGCCAATTAGATTGTATTAGGTCACCTTCTGATCAATAAAATAACTTTTATTATTATCACTCGTTCTCATTAGTAATTAAATCTCATACACGTGGATATTAGTACTGTTGGTATCAGTTAGAGACAAATTCTGACTCGGATAGGCACCCGCTCTGATACCAATTGTTGGTCCCAAAAGAGGTAAGGTGAAAGTCTAGAGGGGGGGGGGGGGGTGAATAGACTTTCAAACTTTTTCGCACAGCACAACAATTGCTAAGACAGAGATAAACCAAAACTCTTAACTAGATTGTTAGAGTAAGGTGCACAGCGGAAATAAATAAACATAAAGTGTGTGTGAGATTGTGTGAGCAGTATATCTTCGTGAGAGCGAATATGTAAAGAGCAGTATGTAAAGAAAGCAGTAAAGAACACAAGACAATTATAGTGGTTCGCGAGGTGGTGTAATCCTCATACTCCACTTGCTCTTTTCTCCAAGAGCCAATTCACTATATCCACCACTTCTTGATTCCAAGATACAATGAATTTCCGTGATCTAGTGCTTTGATCACAAAGCCCGCACTAATCACGCCCAGTGACACCACACTGCTGCTTCGGGTTTCACGTCGCCGCGCTACTATCCCAGGATTTCACGACTCCGCGGTACTTTCCCCCCGTCTTCCACACTCCGGTAGAAACGTATCCCGTGATCTGGTGCTTTGATCACCAAGCCCACACCAATCACGCCCAGTGCCTCCGACACTGCTGCTTCGGATCTCACAGCTCCGTGTGACAATCCAGGATTTCACAGCTCCGTGCTACTTTCCTCCCTTCTCTTGTTTTGCTCCAAAACAAGTGTTGTCTTGCTTCCAACTTCTGAGACTCTGTAGATGATCTTCAATGATGTGCAGGTCTCTTTGATGAAGGTAAACACCCTGGAATGATTTCTCTTGACAGCTCTGAGTGTTTTCTCTCTTTGAATATATCAAGTAAAGCACCTTATATTTTATGCTCTGTTTTGCTCTGTTTAAGAACTCTCAGAATATTTCTCTTTTGAAGCTCTCTGAGTTCTTTTTCTTTTCTCACTTCTCACTTGAAGATTTTAGCTCTTAGAATTTTAGCTCTCTGCTCTTTGCTCGTCGTTCCCCTTTTTCCCTTTGATGCATTCGAATTTTCTGCTCTCTTGTTCGTGAGTTCGTTAGTTCCCCTATCTTCAAGTCTTCATACCTTCATCATTTTATAGCTGGTAATGAGAATCTGTCCGTTGGAAAGAGACGCTCTCATTTTTGAAATCTTGTATCTTTTGTCAGAGATCTTATCTTATCTTCTGCAAAAATGTCAGAAAGAGATAAGCTAGCCGTTGATGGAGTTTCATCTCCATGTAAATGAGCTCCCAAACTTCATCTGATACTCCTCTGGTTTTACGTTGAGTGGAAATATCTGGGTCTCAGTTTTGGTGTAGAATGGCTTCTCTGATCAGCTCTGAAGTGGTCCTTGTATCTTTGGGATTCAAAAATAATCTTTATTTTAATCCCATACTAGTTAGACTAGTATTTTCCTTGTGAGAATATTTTTCACTGTAAGTTCTGCTTCATCTTCTTCATTCTCACGTCTGGGTGTTCTCAGACTTCAAACTGGCTTTGAACTTCCACCCAATTTCAATTGGCTTGTAATTGGCACCCAATTTGAATTTCTCCATTGTAATTGGCTCCCAATTGACTTTGACTTGCAATTGGCTCCCAACTGCTCCTGGTGCTTTCAATTGCTTCCCAATTTGAATTGTTGACTTTGACTTTGAAATTGGCTCCCAGACATCTCCTGGTATTGAATTTCATCTCAATTCAATTTGATCTCCATGTCTTCTTTGAATCGGTCCCCAACTTTGAAAATTGCATCCCATACTACAACCTCAATTGGCTGTCTTCTTTGAATCGGTCCCCAACTTTGAAAATGGCTCCCAATTTCATTTCTACATTGGCTCCCATATTGAATTGATTTCTATGTGAAACTTGCTCCCAATTTCAATTGATTTTGATTTCTCTGAAACTGGCTCCCAATTTGCGCCCAAATTGCCACCCAAGTGAAATTGCTTCCCAATTTCCACTTGTAATTGGCGCCCAAAGCTTAAACTAGAGGCCAACTCCATTCTCAAATTTTACCTTGTAAAATTGTTGATGGTGAGTTTCAAACTTGAGCCATTTCGAATAATATATCAAGCATCATCCACTTCGTCCGTACAACTTTTGATTAAATCTCCAATCACAATTGATGTACTTCTTTCTTTCCATAGATGCTTGATCTCCAAGTCAATTTCATGCATTCTTCCAATATTAATTTTCTTCACGAAAATTCTTCTGGGATATCTTCTTTGAGTAGTAGCGACGTGAATATTGTATCATTCATCTTCTTCTTCAATTTGTCATTTTCTCCAGACAAATTCTTGATTTTCGGCTTTATATCTTCTTCTTCTATTTTCATCCATTTTCCTCTGTTTTTCTCTTTTCATAATTAAATAATTTCCCGATCACGGTCTAAGACTCTACTAGACCTATAAATAAAATTGGGGGATCTACAAATACAAATTTGGCATATCAAAACCATTACACTTTATTCCTAACAATTTCCCCCCTTTTGATAATGCCAAAACCTATACTCAGTCATTGGTTTTAAGTCTTTGAAAAATAATCTTTTTGCTCAATTTTATTTGACAAAGCCAAGATGAGTTTAACAAATGGTTTTCTAGACACAATCAAAAGAAACTTGTCAATTAAATTTTTAGACAAGCTCCTAAACGCATCTTGAATTATTTTTATTTTGATCATCATCAATTTTTAATTTTGTCGTGCGTTTGACATATTTCTTGTCTTTTAATTCACGAAATTCTAATTACATTAAACAAATAAAATTAAAGACTCAAAATAGACCATGGGAAATTATTATTGATATATTTCGAATTTATAGAGAAAAACGCAACAGAGGTTCGAAAATAGAGAATATCAGCTTAAGAGAATTTTCAGATTACCTTCTGGGTTTCTTCACACCAAAGTCTTTCTTCAAAATTTCCTTGACATGTTCTCTGAGCTTGAAGAAATCATCTTTGAACTTTGCATTCTGAAATTTCTTTGTAAGCTGTCCGACCATGTAATGTCCAAAAGCTTCTTTGATGTTGTTGCCCGGAAGAACTCCGTTTTCCCACCATAAGACACATTCTTCGAAGCTTCTTTCTTCTCCAAGATTCATGCCCATATTTCCAGTGAAATCTCTTAGTTCATACCACATCTCGGTTCTTTTCCTTTTGCCTTCTTCTTCTTTATTCTTTTCCGAGATCCATTGGGCTTGATCGGCTGCAGGCCATTTCTTGATCATGCTTGGTAAATTTTCCTTAGTCCATATTGTTGTCTGAGTGGCGGTACCCTTAGAGCATTCGAACCAGCCACGCTGTTCAGCAACCTTTGATGTACTCGTACCAAGACTAGGATTCGCGAACTGAGCAAAACCAATCTGAGATGGTCCTTGTGAGGATTGTCCGCGGCTTTGGCCTCTACCTTGAGTAGACATTACTGGCTGTTGTTGACTTCCAAGAATAAATTCTTGTTGTTGCAAAGCCAAGTGACTGAGAATTTCTTCCCCCCTTTTGGCGTTATCAACCAAAAATGCAAGAGTCTTAAAATCTCGGTCTTGATTTGCCTTCACAGTTTCAACACTGTTGTGTGTTTCAATGGAAACGGTTTGCACGTTGTCAAGCTTGTTTGTTGTAACTGCGAGTTCAGCTTCAAGTTTATTGATTCGGCTTTCTTGGTCTTGAATTGCTTTGATCTATCTCAAGTGACGTTCGTTGTGAATCTTTTCATCTGCTTCACGTTCCTTCTTCATGAGCTGAAGTACTTCAAGTAAGCCTTTTGTCAATTCTTCTTTCAGAATTCTTTCAGCTTTGTCAATCTGGGTCTTCAAAATATTTTGATGCTCCATTAACTCCTTCAGATTGACTTGTGTATCCGTGTGTTGTTGATCTAGCTTTTGGTTTTGTTCAACCAATTTTTCTCCAATTGTTTGACAAACAACATCACTGGATTCGGCTACTTTGGCAAATAAGGATGAAAATATGTCATCTTCTTGTTCATCCATCTGAACAAAATTTTGAGGGGATCCGAATGGACTTTTATTCGGATCTGTGAGAATAACTGTGTCAATAAGTTGCATCCCTTCTTCTTCGGGTGATTCGGCTTCTTGATTGAGATCACCAATTTCTTCTTCTAAGACTTCTGTTCTCGTGTAGTTCTCTGTAAATAAATCTTCATTTTCTAGAACAGGGTCCATGGTAGGCATGGTAGACTCGGTATGGTGTACCGGCAATACACTGGATAAATCCTCTGTGATTTGCAGTCTACTCTCAGTAGCAACTTCTACTGCAACTTCCACTGGTATATCTCTTCTTCTTTCTTCTGACACTTGTTCTTCATTGGCTCCCACAAGTTGTTCATTGCACTCCAGATTCACATTAATTGGTGTGGGGGTCAAATCAGATATCAATAAAGAAGCATCATGGACTTTCACAGGTATGTGCATATGATTTTCAGTGCTTATGATTGGTACATCAATGAGTGCCGTCCCATCAGTTCTTTCATCAAAAGCTTCATTATCCACAAGAGATGTGTTACCTGGATAATGATGTGTGTCATACACTGACCTTTGTAGAGCTAACTGAAGTGAAATTTCATTCTGTCTCTCTTGTTCGGCTAAACGGTCTTGAGCCGTACTGCCTCCTTTTATTGGTGCTTTTCCTTTTTGTCTGGCTGCCTTCTCGTGTAGCTTCATGTGATACACTTGATTTAAATCCATGTTGAGTGCATCTAGCATCACGTTCGTTCCACACCATTCCAAGGAAAAATCTTCACTTCGTATCAAATCTGGGGTGATTTTTGACATGAAAGAATGATATCTTTCAAGTTTCCATTCTCTCCAAGTTTGCACCATTATCAATTCTTTCAACAGCTCCGGATCATCTTGAATGAGCGCTGAGTCAAAAATTATAGGTCCTGCACTTCCTTCGGCTGCAGATTGACTCGAGAGCCTTCTTTGTAGATCATTCGAAATTTGCACATCAACTCCTGCAAATTCCATTCTTGTAGTATCATCAACTTCTTCGGCCAACAAGTTTGGTTCAGCATATTTGATTGGAACAACTGCCATAGCCGTACTGATGGCTTCTTGATCTCTTCCTGATCGATTGCTTGATCCCATTTGATTACTTGAGGTTGAGATTGCTTTGCTGTTTCTCGGTCTGGAACTCTGAGGTGTTTTTGAACTTGTAGAACTCCCACCTTCTTGTCCTCTTCTCTGGCTTGACCTTTTTCCAAAATTAGGACTGAATTTTCTGAAGAGAGCTCTGTAAATTCCAATATTTTTGTGTTTTCTCATTGGAATTGTCTTCTTCCTTAGCAGTTCTCCAATGATGAGACCATATCCAACATTTTGATAGAATCGGTCTACTACAGCGGGTTTCTTCATTGGTTTGGCAGCATGAACAAAAATAACCATCTTCCTGTAGATAAATTTTGCCCATTTGAATTTTATTCCTTTCATAATTCCGTCCATCAGGCACACTGTTGACGCGATCAAATCTTCAGTACTTCCCAGTTTGTGTTCAAGAATCTTGTAAATCATGTCCACCAACATCTCATATTCAAACTTCAATACATTCTTATGAGCGGATACATCAGAGAAAATTGGAGCCGTAGGACCACGAATCTCATTCCAAAAATTTTGAACAACATAGCTGTGAGATTCTGGCATTATCTGAGATTCAGGAAAGTTGAAGCACTTGTGTATGTCATCTTCAGTGATCGAAACTTCTGATCCTCCAACTCTAGATTTTATCGAGTCCTTTTCAACGACTGCATGTAGATAAAATTCGGCTACATCTTCTTCAAAGGTTCCAAAGTAGTTGTAGGTGAAGAAATCAAACAGTCCACAGTCTTTTAAAGCTTGAAGAATTTTCTCGGCCGTGTCCTTGTTGGTAGAACCTAGTCTGAAAAACTCAGGATTGAGAACCATCCCATTCGTCACTTGTTGCGAGAGGGCAGAAATAGGATCAATTTGCTTTCTTCCAGATTGGGCCATGATGATCAGATTGATTGATCGAGGAGAGATAATTTGAGAGAGAGTTTTCTGATATTCTGAAGGTCTTGAAAGAGTTTTTGAGATATAGGAGAGGGGTTTATATGAGGAGGATGACTCGAAGGGGTTTTTCGAATTTAAGAGAGAGAGATGAGACTTCTCAATTGTACCCTTTGGTTGAGGTGTGTCGATTGGGTGAGTTTAGGGTAGATGAGTCATCTGATAGAGAGTGTTACGAGGAAAGAGAAAATGTCATCATGAGCAGACAAGAGCATTTAATGCTCACACCTCTTTAGAAATACCCAATGCAAGTAAGGTGTAGAGGGTGGAGATTTGAAGAGACACTTAGGAAGGATTTGGGTTCTGATCTCCTTGAGATTTGTTTGTGAGGATCGATTAAGAGTGTAGATTTCTGACAGGCGAGATGGGGGTGTCGATTTGAGAGAGAGAGGGTAAATCTGTTTGGAAAGATTTGATTTAGAAGAGGATTATGGGGGGAGGTTTAGGTTGGGTGGAGGTTTAGAAAGGGTAGGAGTTTATGGGTGGAGGTTTGATGCCCAATTAAACTCTAAATTTTCCTCCTTTATCTCCTGATTTCCTTCTCAAATTCGTGTACCACAGACATAATATCACTCAAACATCTCGTTAGTAGCAAAAATTACTCCACAAATAATTAATCACACATACCAATTTCATTAAACTCATATACACGGTATTCCTAATTAAAATACATATAATTTGGAAATTAACACAATTGAGACACATATTCCTAATTTAAAATTAGAAACAACTTTATATAAAAAACATATTAATCAGATTCCAAAAAAAAAAATTTAGAAACTAACAAAAATACTAACTTCTAGATTTCCAAAACATTTTATGGCAAATTATATCACATATACTGCATATATACGAAACACACATACAAATAACATATTAAATCACATTTTGCACATAGCACATATATATTAACAAATAAACATGGTAAATCATTTTTAGAGCAAATTGTTCATGCAAACAAGTTAGTTAATTTACAGAAACATGAACACACACTCAAAAACTGATTAACACATTAAAACATGCAATTTTATACAAATTATCAAATAAATCATGAATTGCATATTTTATCAAATTAATTTGCATGGCATATGATCTCACGTTAAATAATACATGCAAATACACAAATAAATTTCTAACACATATTGCAATTTTATCACATAAATATTTCGAATAAAAACATGCATAGAAACACGTAAAACAATTTATCCACGTAAAACAATTAATCTTGAGCACAAGTATCAATTTAAATAGAGAGATTAAGTCCAGTGATACTTAGCTCATTTCGATCATTCCCAACACGTGCCTTAAGGTAGAAAATCTCGTTTCGCATAAAGGCTTCGTGAGAATATCAGCAACTTGGTTTTCCGTAGGGATATATTCGATCTTCAGATTTTTCTTTTCAACGTGATCCCTTATAAAATGATGTCGAATGTCGATATGTTTGGTTCTTGAGTGAAGCACCGGATTGTGAGTGATAGCGATTGCACTAGTATTATCACAATAAATACTAACGTCATCACAATTAACTCCGTAATCCTTCAATTGTTGCTTCATCCACAAAATTTGCGCACAACAACTTCCTGCAGCAATATATTCGGCCTCGGCGGTACTAGTTGCGATGGAATTTTGCTTTTTGCTGAACCAAGAAACAAGCCTTCCCCCAAGAACTGGCATGTCCCGGAAGTGCTTTTTCTGTCTATTTTGTAACCTGCAAAATCCGCATCTGAAAAACCCGTTAGAGTAAAATCTGTACCTTTTGCATACCACAATCCAACATTGATTGTGCCTTTCAGATATCGTATGATCTTCTTTGTTGCGGTGATGTGGCTTTCTTTTGGATTTGCTTGGAATCTTGCACACACGCCCACAGCATAAGAAATGTCCGGCCTGCTTGCAGTAAGATATAGAAGTGAACCAATCATTCCTCTATATTTTGTTTGGTCGACATCATTTCCATCTTCATCTTTCTAGCCTTATTGATGTGCTCATTGGAATTTTGATCGAGGATTTTCCATCAAGGCCAAACTTCTTTATCAAGTCGCGGGTGTACTTTGCTTGATTGATGAATACTCCTTCTTTCAGGTGTTTGACTTGTAAGCCCAAGAAGTAATTCAATTCACCCATCATGCTCATTTCGAATTTATTCTGCATAAGCTTCGAAAATTTCTCACACAAAGAATTGTTAGTGCTTCCAAAAATAATATCATCAACATATATTTGCACTAATAAAATATGATCACCATCTTGAATTCTAAATAAAGTTTTGTCAACAAGGCCTTTTGGTGAATCCACAGCTTATCAAGAACATTGACAAAGTATCATACCAAGCTCTAGGTGCTTGTTTCAACCCATACAATGCCTTTTTAAGTTTGTAGACTTTATCACCTTCGCCTTTTACCTCAAAACCTGGGGGTTGTTCGACATAAACTTCTTCTTCGAGTAGACCATTCAAGAATGCGCTTTTCACGTCCATTTGGTAAACAGTGAAATCTTTGTGTGCGGCGTAGGCTAGGAAAATTCTGATTGCTTCAAGTCGAGCTACCGGTGCAAAAGTTTCATCAAAATCTATTCCTTCTTCTTGAGAGTATCCTTTTGCAACGAGCCTTGCTTTATTCCTAACAATCACGCCTTCTTCGTTTGCTTTGTTCCGGAAGACCCATTTGGTTCCTACAACATTGTGGTTCGGCGGTCTTGGAACAAGTTCCCAAACATCATTTCTTTTGAATTGATCGAGCTCCTCTTGCATAGCATTTATCCAATCCGGATCATTGAGAGCTTCGTCAATTTCTTTTGGTTCAATCTGAGATAGATAACACGTGAACAATGCTTCCATGGTAGATGATCTTGTTTTCACGCCTTCATGGATATTCCCAATAATTAATTCTGGATGATGATTTTTGAGCCATCTTAAATCTGGTTCAAATGGGTGCATGGTACTGGGTGGATCCATTTGTTGTGTACTGGGAGAGTTGGTTCGAATTTCCACATTTAATTCATTTTGTAATTGACCACCAACTTCACCAGTAACTTGATCACTAATTGGATCACCAACTTGTACTGCATCCTCATTCCCACGTGAGGCATCACTCCCAAAATTATTATTTAAAGAATTTCTAACTTCTTCTGGGTGAGGGATGGGATTTTCTAGAGAATTAATTTCCAACTCATCCATTCCCTGCAAAACATCATCTTCACACGTATCATTAGTATCACAAAAATCAATATGACACTTGTTACCATTTTGTGCAATTTCTTCGTCTAGAGCGCCATTTTTGATTTGTGATTTTTCATCAAATACCACGTGTATGGATTCTTCAACCACCATTGATCTTTTATTCAGAACTCTGTACGCCTTGCTGGTAGCTGAATATCCTAGAAAAATTCCTTCATCACTTACACTTATTGGATCAACCGGTCCAAATAAGTCCATATGTAGTAAGCTTAGCGGTCTTGACGTTGACTCATGTGTCTTTGATTTGAATGATGATTTGATTTGCTTTCTGCGTTGGCATGCATCACACACTTGGTCCTTCTTGAAGATAATATCTGGCAAGCCTTCTACTAGATTCTTCTTTGCAAGCTGATTGATGGTCTTGAAGTTTAAGTGGTTGAGCTTTCTGTGCCATTCCCAATTAGCTTCATTCGAATTTCTGGCCATTAAGCACACTGAATCTTTGCTTGTGCTCCAATCCACAATATACATGTTCTTTCGCTGTTTTCCAGATAAAATAATCTCATTTGTGAGCTCATTTTTGATTAGGCAATTATCTTTAGAAAATTCTACAAGATAGCCGTTATCACAAAATTGACAGTGCTCAACAAATTAAATTTTAATCCTTCAACGAAAGAAACATCTTCAATCTTCAAACCTTTTTTCTTGATCGTGCCAACTCCTTTTGTAATTCCATAATTTTGATTTCCTCCGAATATAACTTTTGGTCCATCGATTTCTTTGAAATTAACTAGATATGATTTATTTCTAGTCATGTGGCGTGAGCAACCACTATCGATGTACCAAACATCCTGCAAAAAAGATTAATTAATTTTAGGTACCCATATTTGCTTGGGTCCTTTACTGTTAGTGATTTTTGGTAACCAAACCCACCTTGATCTTATTGAATTAAGATGAGGCGATTTGTAACCATTTGAGACACGATAATCATAACTCACTTTAGAAAATATTTTTGGCGCCGGGTTTTGAAAATTATTTTTATATTTTGGCACCTGGGAAGAGAATGGTTGCTTTGGTCTATAAAAAGCATTACATCTATTACACAACCAATCTTTTTGAGTGGGATAAAATCTCCCAACTTTATTTCTAGAAAAGCTTCCCTCTTTTCTATGAAATCTTTTTGCACTTGACTCTTTGGCATATCTTTGCTTGTAGAATTTTTGTTGCTTTGCCGTAGTATAAACTTGTTTCGGCCTTTCAACATTCAACTTTGCGTTTGATTGATAGCCAAGTCCTTGTCTCATTGTGCTATTCTGACTTTTAACAAATTTTACCACTTGAACTTTATTATTTAAAGTAGTAGTAGAATTAGTCAGATTTTGAGGGGTTTGAGAACATGTGGAGTCATAACCAATTCCAGTTCTATCTCCTGATGGCTTTTGCATGCTCACCATTTTATCTATAATTTTAAACGAATTAGTGAACGTAGCAATAGTAGCTCTAAGATTATGTTCTCTAACCTCTCTTGCTTTACACTCTTCTTGAAGATGAATATTTTCATTCTTCAATTTACTCACTTCAAGTAAAGCATCTTGCAATTTTTTATTCATTTCTTCTTTTTCAAGAATTAGAATATTATTGCGCTCCTTGAGTTGAGGATGAGTGAGCATAATCTCTTGACAATCTCGCATTAGATTATCAATAGATTCACGAGAAAAAGAGGAATTAACAGAATTGAAAGAATTAGAACTTACCTCTTCTTCCTCTGCTTCAAGAGCCATAAGACAATCTTCACTTGTACTCAACTCCATTAGCTTGCATATTAGCGCCGTATCATCGTCCGAACTTGAACTTTCATCGCCTGATGATGATTTCTCCGAATCATCATTTTCGTTTGGTTCGTTGCCAACGAGAGCTTTTCTTTTGTCGCGCTTGAACCTTTTGCTTTCGGATTTGTTCGGCGTAGATTCAACATTTTTGCCTTGATACTTACTAACGATCGGATATGGACAATTTATTTTAAAATGTCCGGGTTTGCGGCAATTGTAGCATAAATCCTTATTTTCTTCGACTTTTTCTTCTTGTGTTATGCGAGAGATGAATTTTCCACGAGCAAAATTTTTGTTGTCTCCTTTTCGCATAAACCTTCTAAACTTTTTGACAAAAAGAGCAAATTGTTCGTCAGTCATAAAATCAACATTATTTTCTACTGACCTGGAGGTTGACGGTTGTTCGGCCATTAGAGCAGAATTTCGAGCTTCATGTACATCATCATCTTTGGCCTTCATTTCGAACTCATATGCTTTTAGATCACTAAATAATTTGTCTGTTGACAACATTCTTAGATCTCGTTGATCGCGCATAGCCGTAACCTTCATATCCCATGCAGATGGTAAGCCTCGTAGAATTTTGAGATTAATTTCTTTTTGGTTAATATTTTTGCCAAGATCACTAATCTCTCCAAGAACTTTGATCATTCGAGCTTCCATGTCTACAACACTTTCATTTGAGAGCATTTTGAAATCTTCAAACTTCTTCATGGAGATTGTGAGCTTATTATCCTTTTCTTGTTCTTCTCCTTCGCCAATCTTGATGAGAGTTTCCCATATTTCTTTCGCAGTAGCACACTTTCGGATCTTCGGAAATATTGTATCATCTACGGCTTTGAATAGAATATCCTTGGCAATATTGTCAAGATTATTCCGTGTTCTATCGTCCGATGTCCATTCCGGTTTTGGTTTTTGTACGTACTGTGGAGCATCCGGGGATATAACAAACGCCGTATTGATTTTTAATATTTCTATAGGGCCAGTGGAAATAACTTCCCACATTTCATCGTGTAAAGCCGATAAGTGTACCTGCATACGAACTTTCCAATCATCAAATTTATCAAGTGAGAATAATAGATTTTGAGCTAAATCTTTCTTCATAATCATCACGAGAGATATGAAAGATTAATCCAATTCACACACTTTGTAGAATGGATCAGCCTAGCAGTCAAAAATAGTTAACCCAATTGGGCAACGTGTTTTAATACCAAAGGTTGGTACAAACTGACTCAAATAGGCTACAGGCTCTGATACCAATTGTTGGTATCAGTTAGAGACAAATTCTGACTCGGATAGGCACCCGCTCTGATACCAATTGTTGGTCCCAAAAAAGGTAAGGTGAAAGTCTAGAGGGGGGGGGGGGGGGAGGGGGGGAGTGAATAGACTTTCAAACTTTTTCGCACAGCACAACAATTGCTAAGACAGAGATAAACCAAAACTCTTAACTAGATTGTTAGAGTATGGTGCACAGCGGAAATAAATAAACATAAAGTGTGTGTGAGATTGTGTGAGCAGTATATCTTCGTGACAGCGAATATGTAAAGAGCAGTATATAAAGAAAGCAGTAAAGAACACAAGACAATTATAGTGGTTCGCGAGGTGGTGTAATCTTCCTACTCCACTTGCTCTTTTCTCCAAGAGCCAATTCACTATATCCACCACTTCTTGATTCCAAGATACAATGAATTTCCGTGATCTAGTGCTTTGATCACAAAGCCCGCACTAATCACGCCCAGTGACACCACACTGCTGCTTCGGGTTTCACGTCGCCGCGCTACTATCCCAGGATTTCACGACTCCGCGTTACTTTCCCCCCGTCTTCCACACTCCGGTAGAAACGTATCCCGTGATCTGGTGCTTTGATCACCAAGCCCACACCAATCACGCCCAGTGCCTCCGACACTGCTGCTTCGGATCTCACAGCTCCGTGTGACAATCCAGGATTTCACAGCTCCGTGCTACTTTCCTCCCTTCTCTTGTTTTGCTCCAAAACAAGTGTTGTCTTGCTTCCAACTTCTGAGACTCTGTAGATGATCTTCAATGATTCGCAGGTCTCTTTGATGAAGGTAAACACTCTGGAATGATTTCTCTTGACAGCTCTGAGTGTTTTCTCTCTTTGAATATATCAAGTAAAGCACCTTATATTTTATGCTCTGTTTTGCTCTGTTTAAGAACTCTCAGAATATTTCTCTTTTGAAGCTCTCTGAGTTCTTTTTCTTTTCTCACTTCTCACTTGAATATTTTAGCTCTTAGAATTTTAGCTCTCTGCTCTTTGCTCGTCGTTCCCCTTTTTCCCTTTGATGGATTCGAATTTTCTGCTCTCTTGTTCGTGAGTTCGTTAGTTCCCCTATCTTCAAGTCTTCATATCTTCATCATTTTATAGCTGGTAATGAGAATCTGTCCGTTGGAAAGAGACGCTCTCATTTTTGAAATCTTGTATCTTTTGTCAGAGATCTTATCTTATCTTCTGCAAAAATGTCAGAAAGAGATAAGCTAGCCGTTGATGGAGTTTCATCTCCATGTAAATGAGCTCCCAAACTTCATCTGATACTCCTCTGGTTTTACGTTGAGTGGAAATATCTGGGTCTCAGTTTTGGTGTAGAATGGCTTCTCTGATCAGCTCTGAAGTGGTCCTTGTATCTTTGGGATTCAAAAATAATCTTTATTTTAATCCCATACTAGTTAGACTAGTATTTTCCTTGTGAGAATATTTTTCACTGTAAGTTCTGCTTCATCTTCTTCATTCTCACGTCTGGGTGTTCTCAAACTTTAAACTGGCTTTGAACTTCCACCCAATTTCAATTGGCTTGGCTCCCAATTGACTTTGACTTGCAATTGGCTCCCAACTGCTCTGGTGCTTTCAATTGCTTCCCAATTTCAATTCTACATTTGGCTCCCATATTGAATTGATTTCCATGTGAAACTTGCTCCCAATTTCAATTGATTTTGATTTCTCTGAAACTGGCTCCTAATTTCAATTGCTTCGAACTAGCTCCCAATTTCAATTTCTATGAAATCGGCTCTCAATTCCTTTGAATTGGAGCCCAAGTGCAATTGCCACCCAAGTGAAATTGCTTCCCAATTTCCACTTGTAATTGGCGGCTCTCAATTCCTTTGAATTGGAGCCCAAGTGAAATTGCTTCCCAATTTCCACTTGTAATTGGCGCCCAAAGCTTAAACTAGCACCCAACTCCATCAGATTAATTTAATTTGACTTCTCAAATTTTACCTTGTAAAATTGTTGATAATGAGTTTCGAACTTGAGCCATTTCGAATAATATATCAAGCATCATCCACTTCGTCCGTACAACTTTTGATTAAATCTCCAATCAGATTTGATGTACTTCTTTCTTTCCATAGATGCTTGATCTCCAAGTCAATTTCATGCATTCTTCCAATATTAATTTTCTTCACGAAAATTCTTCTGGGATATCTTCTTTGAGTAGTAGCGACGTGAATATTGTATCATTCATCTTCTTCTTCAATTTGTCATTTTCTCCAGACAAATTCTTGATTTTCGGCTTTATATCTTCTTCTTCTATTTTCATCCATTTTCCTCTGTTTTTTCTTTTCATAATTAAATAATTTCCCGATCACGGTCTAAGACTCTACTAGACCTATAAATAAAATTGGGGGATCTACAAATACAAATTTGGCATATCAAAACCATTACACTTTATTCCTAACAAGTACTATCATTTTGGCGTCGTCCGTGGGGACCTGGTACGAAAAGTCATTGTAGACGCGTATCTGACCTTGATCATCATGTATCCGTTCATGTATCAAGCACCGGAGGACGAAGAAGCTAGCTCTTCTTATCACAACTATACACAGCACCCGGGTCAGACAGTCGACCTGAATCTCAACCTTTCACCTCCTCGATCGGTAGCTCCTAACCCGCTCAATTATATTCAAGCGGCGTATCCGACACCCGATCAGCAGTACCTGTATCTGGGCCACTACCCATATCCTGTACCGCCTCCCCAATATGGTTGTTGGCCAGGAACACCGATGTATTATCCGCCTTACTTGCCTGCGTACACGGCTCCAGCTTCCGCTCCCCCGAACCAACCGACCATGCCGACCGAGCCCGAGCATCAGCCCAGTCTCCGGACTAGGCGCTCGGCTCGCTCGAGGTTGGGATCGCAGGGGGCCGAGGTCATGGAGGAACCACGGCAAGAAACACATGCCCAGGCGGTAGAAGAGCCTGAACCAGAAGATAATCGAGTGAGTGCATTCGAGCGACTCCGACCAGCAATGCGGCAACGATTAGGACCGCAGGACCCAGATAGGCGCTCGGTTGATTCTCCCATGCAAGCGGCTAGTTAGACAGGGTCGTTAGGGCATAGTGGGCCTCAAGCGCATCGTCGACACCGGGCTCGGGAACCAGCTCGTACGGTCGAGCAAGATGAGATCCGGGGAATGTTAAACGACTTCCGTGCGGAGTTCACTCGATGGTAGAACGAGCATGCCTTAAGGCCTCCTTTCGATCATACCGCTTCATTATTGCGGACACCCTTCACGGCGGAGATCATAGCTCAACCCTACCCGCTCAATTTGCGTATTCTTAGGAACAAAGAGTATGACGGGTGGACAGACCCGGAAGTCCATATCAACACTTACTATGGGAATATGCTGATGATGGGCGTAAGCGACGCTGTGATGTGCCGAGCCTTTTACTCGACGCTTTCTGGTCGGGCAGCCGAGTGGTTCAGAATGTTAGAACCAAGATCCATTTCTTGTTTCGCTAGCCTGGCGACAAAATTCAATCGGAAGTTCATAACTTCCAAAGTCATCTGACAACCTTATATGTATCTTGAGAAGGCTAAGCAACTGGAAGGAGAAAGCTTGACCGATTTCTTAGTCAAGTGGAAAGCAGCGGTGGGAGAGGTCGAGCCCATGGACGACCTAACGACTATTCATATGTTGCATATTTCTCTCAGAGCCGGCTATTTGTACCAAGATTTCATACTCCACCTGCCTGCGACCTATGAAGAAGCGCTTCGTCGAGTGACGGATTATGCCAATGCTGGGGAGGCAAATGCCGTTAAACGGTCCCAAGAGGTCGGCTCATCCCGAAAGCCATCTGGTCGGTCGGATCACCGGTCGGTCGAGGACCACCCGCGATCCCAAGTCCGGCCTAGGGACTTCACGGTGTTGAACCGATCAGCGGCGGAAGCCATGCAATATGCCCAATCTTGCAATCCCCATTCGTCTACCTCATCCCGGACAAGATGGGAAGGATATGGCAAAAATTGTTCTTATCATCGATGTGCTGGGCATGATACGGAAGAGTGTATACATCTAAACAGTTGTTGGAAGACTTACTCCAGTTGGGGAAATTAGACAAGTGTGTTGGAAAGTAGGAGGAGAATAAAAGAGCAGTTGAAAGAAAAGATCACAGACTTTCTAATCGCCGTGATCGATCGGACCAGGACCGGAGAGATCCCGATCCCCCGTCGGGCGGTCGGCAATCATCGAAGCCAACGATTCATGTCATATTCGGGGGCTTGGAAGATGCTTCCCAAGCTCGAGAACCTTACTCGGTCGCGATCGTCGACTCTCGGGAGACCGGTAAGAGGCAGAAAATGGAAGCACTCGTTGTTACGATCGACATCATGGGAGTCGACGTACAGAGGGTGATGGTGGATACCGGGGGTAGCGTAAATGTCATTTATTTGGACGTCTTCGAGAAATTAAAACTTGATCGACGGGAACTGATTCTGGTCGGTATACCCTTGTCGGGATTTACCGGGGACACCATCCGCCCCGATGGAAAGATTGTCCTCCCGGTAGAGCTAGGAACTCTACCTAAGTCAGTCAAAACACAGATGGAATTTGTTGTGGTAAATCTTCGCTGCGTCCACAACGTTATCCCAGGCCGCCCGGCCATCATGAGGGTCGGGGGAATTATATCGATGCCTCACCTGTGCATGAAATTTCCTACCCCGGCTTGGGTTGGAGTTCTACGCGGTGACGCTCAGTCGGCGAGGAAGTGTTATTCCCGGGCGGTCAATTGGCGCAACGCAAGTTCTTCCCGAGTAAATACAATCCTCAAGGATGCCATTAAGGACCGAAAAGAACAACCTAAGCCGTCCGAAGAGATAGAGGAGGTTCCTTTGTCAGAGGACCAACCTGAGAGAAGGATAAAGATCGGTCAGGCCTGTTGGTCCCAAAAGAGGTAGGGTGAAAGTCTAGAGGGGGGGGGGGGGGTGAATAGACTTTCAAACTTTTTCGCACAGCACAACAATTGCTAAGACAGAGATAAACCAAAACTCTTAACTAGATTGTTAGAGTATGGTGCACAGCGGAAATAAATAAACATAAAGTGTGTGTGAGATTGTGTGAGCAGTATATCTTCGTGAGAGCAAATATATAAAGAGCAGTATGTAAAGAAAGCAGTAAGGAACACAAGACAATTATAGTGGTTCGCGAGGTGGTGTAATCCTCCTACTCCACTTGCTCTTTTCTCCAAGAGCCAATTCACTATATCTACCACTCCTTGGTTCCAAGATACAATGAATTTCCGTGATCTAGTGCTTTGATCACAAAGCCCGCACTAATCACGCCCAGTGACACCACACTGTTGCTTCGGGTTTCACGTCGCCGCGCTACTATCCCAGGATTTCACGACTCCGCGTTACTTTCCCCCCATCTTCCACACTCCGGTAGAAACGTATCCCGTGATCTGGTGCTTTGATCACCAAGCCCACACCAATCACGCCCAGTGCCTCCGACACTGCTGCTTCAGATCTCACAGCTCCGTGTGACAATCCAGGATTTCACAGCTCCGTGCTACTTTCCTCCCTTCTCTTGTTTTGCTCCAAAACAAGTGTTGTCTTGCTTCCAACTTCTGAGACTCTGTAGATGATCTTCAATGATGCGCAGGTCTCTTTGATGAAGATAAACACTCTGGAAAGATTTCTCTTGATAGATCTGAGTGTTTTCTCTCTTTGAATGAATCAAGTAAAGCACTTGATTTCTATGCTCTGTTTTGCTCTGTTTAAGAACTCTCAGAATATTTCTCTTTTGAAGCTCTCTGAGTTCTTTTTCTTTTCTCACTTGAAGATTTTAGCTCTTTGCTCGTATATTTTTCTCTGCTCCGTTCTTCTTCAAGTCTTCATATCTTCATCATTTTATAGCTGGTAATGAGAATTTGTCCGTTGGAAAGAGACGCTCTCATTTTTGAAATCTTGTATCTTTTGTCAGAGATCTTATCTTATCTTCTGCAAAAATGTCAGAAAGAGATAAGCTAGCCGTTGATGGAGTTTCATCTCCATGTAAATGAGCTCCCAAACTTCATTTGATACTCCTCTGGTTTTACGTTGAGTGGAAATATCTGGGTCTCAGTTTTGGTGTAGAATGGCTTCTCTGATCAGCTCTGAAGTGGTCTTTGTATCTTTGGGATTTAAAAATATTCTTCAATTTAATCCCGTACTAGTTAAAACTAGTATTTTTCCTTGGGATTTTCGGCTTTATATCTTCTTCTTCTATTTTCATCCATTTTCCTCTATTTTTCTCTTTTCATAATTAAATAATTTCCAGATCATGGTCTAAGACTCTACTAGACCTATGAAATAAAATTGGGGGATCTACAAATACAAATTTGGCATATCAAAACCATTACACTTTATTCCTAACAAGGCCCTCACCCTTGAACTTCGATTGGAAGTATTAGCAATCCTCTGAGAATTTGCTGACATATTTGCATGGGGGCCCGAGGATATGCCCGGGATCGACCGAACTGTTATTTGCCATCGGTTAGCTGTAGATCCCGCCGCCAAACCGATCAAACAGAAGACTAGGCATTTGTCTTCCGATCGCTAGGAGTTTGTTCGCGAAGAAGTGAAGAAGATGGCCACGATCGGGCACATTCGCCCGGTCACTTATCCCGAGTGGGTGGCCAATATAGTGCTGGTTCCTAAGCCTCCATCCTGGAGGATGTGCATTGACTTTACCGATCTAAATAGGGCGTGTCCGTTGGACCCTTACCCGCTGCCAAGCATTCATCAGATGGTAGATGAGACGACCGGGGCCGAGCTTATGAGCTTCATAGACGCTTTTAAAGGTTATCATCAGATCATGATGAGCCATGAAAACGAGAGTAAAAAAGCATTTGTCACGCCTGACGGGTTATATTACTACCGGGTTATGCCGTTCGGCCTACGAAATGCAGGGGCGACATATCAACGCATGATCAACATGCTCTTTGAGGACCTGCTAGGCTGGACCATGGAGGCTTATATTGATGATATGCTTGTGAAAAGTCGGGACCGAGCGGACCATACTCGGGATCTCCGACAATGCTTCCAGATTATGCGAACGTACCAGCTACGTTTGAACCCGACCAAGTGCACGTTCGCAGACCGGGAAATTCTTAGGTTATATGATGATGAAGAGAGGGATTGAGCCAAATCCTGCCAAAGTTAAAGCAATCCTCGACATGCAACCACCCATAACCGTTCGGGAGGTGCAACAGTTGACCGGGAGGTTGGCAGCCTTAAGCAGGTTCCTCTCGAAGTTGGCCGAGCGCGCTTTACCATTCCTTAAAGTGCTATGCAAGGTCAATGGGTTTTTGTGGGATGATGAATGTCGATCGGCTTTTGATGAGTTGAAGGAGTATTTGATCTCTCCAATCGTGCTATCCAAACCCGAGCTAGGGGAAGACCTTGACGTTTATTTGGCTGTATCCGATCGAGCAGTTAGTGCTGTGCTGTGTCGAACGGATCCGGAAGGAGTTCAACGACTGGTCTACTATGTGATCCATGCGTTCCATGGTCTGGAACTTCGTTACTCCCGATTGGAGAGGATTGTATATGCCTTGTACACAACGGCGAAAAAATTGCTCCTTATTTCCAAGGACGAATCATCCATGTTCTAACCGACCAGCCGATCGGAGCAATTCTCCGCACTGCTTCTTCTTCTGGATGCCTGGTCAAATGGGCGTTAATGTTGACGCAGTATGCTATAGAATACCGACCGCGACCGGCAATCAAAGGCCAGGCTTTGGCCGATTTTTTGGTCGAGTGTACCGCTCGGGATACTCAACCTCCAGACGTTGTAATTACAAGCCCGAGGAATAAAAAGGGAGCGGGCGGAGGAGTTGTAATTACAAGCCCGGAAGGGTTTAAAGTCTAATACGCTATGATGTATCAGTTTACCCCGACCAATAACGAAGCGGAGTATGAGGCGTTCATCAATGGCCTACAATGCAAGCGGGATTTGGCGGCTGATTATATCCGGGCCCAGACTGATTCAGCGTTGGTGGTCGGACAGGTCCTTGGTGAATACGAGGTTAATGGAGAACGATTGCAAGCGTATCGTGACTTGGCAATGGAGAAATTAAACTTATTCTGGGCGCATGCTGTACGCCATGTTCCCCAAATGGATAATGCTGATGCAGATATCCTATCGAAGTTAGCACAAGACGCTTCGAAGCATATGTCTAAGATCGCTCGGATTTTAATGATTCCGAGACACAGTATTAACCGTTTGTCGGTCGTCCCGATTCAACCGGCTGAAGAAACTTGGATCTCCGACTTGATGGAATATCTGCAGCGTGACCATTTACCGGACGACTCACAACGGGCTCGAAAGGTGAAGTTAAGGGCACCAAGATTTCAAGTGCAGGATGGACGCTTATATAGGCGGTCGTACGGTGGTCCTTTGATGCAATGCCTAAGTTCTTTTGAAGCGGACCTGGTCATGAACGAGCTACACTCGGGCATATGTTCATCGCACCAATGAAGTCGATCGCTTGCTCGGCGTATCATGGTGATCGGGTATTATTGGCCGTCCATTCAACTAGATTGTGAGAAGCTTGCTAGAAGTTGTGAAACGTGCCAACTTTATGCTCGGATGCCTGGTCGTCCGACAACCTTTTATCAGCCGGTCACAACTACAATTCCATTCGCTCGATGGGGGATGGATATGTTAGGGCCTTTTCCGCAGTTGTTCGAACGGCGGCGCTTTGTTATAGTGGCAATCGACTATTTCTTTAAATGGATTGAGGCCGAGCCCTTGGCCACGATCACTTCTTAACAATGTGCTCGGTTTTTATGGCGGAATGTGGTCTCTCGGTTTGGTGTCCCCGTACACTTGATAAGTGATAACGGTCGACAATTCGTGAGCCAATATTTTCAGAACTTCTTGGCGACGATCGGGACAACTTCGATCCGATCATCAGTTGCTTACCCGCAGGGAAACGGTCAGGTGGAAAATGTCAATCGAACCATCTTGGAAGGACTGAAAAAGAAATTGCACTCAGCTGGTCGTAGTTGGGCCGAAGAGCTCCCGTATGTGCTTTGGACATATCGCACGACCCCTAGAGAGGCAACGATGGAAACACCATTCGTTCTAGTCTATGGTGCTGAGGCGCGCCTACCGATCAAGGCTTGGATCCCGACGGCTAGAGAACGGTCATACAATGCAGAAGAAAATGAGCACTCTATGGCTGTGGATCTAGATGGTGTTGAAGAGAAAAGAGAAATCTTTGCTCGACGCATGGTCGAATACCAAAAAAGGGTGAAGAGCACTAAGGACGTGCGGGTTCATCCGCGATACTTCCAGGTCGGGGATTATGTGTTGAGAAGACGAGAAGCGAGTCAACCCTTGGAATGAGGCAAATTAGCTCATAATTGGGAGGGACGTATGTAGTCACATCGGTCGTTCGCCCGGGCACTTATCGATTGGAAACAACAACCGGGAGAGTGATCGAGGGCACATGTAATTCTGAGAATCTGGTCTTATTTCGACATTGATTTTGTTGTGTAACTTCGGATGGGGTGGGGGCTCAACCTGCGAGTGGGTATGCCCATCTTTTATTGTATATGTAAAATTTGAATGTCCGTCGGCGTACGGGAATAAAGTATGTATTGTCGATCGATGATTGCTCGCTCGTCTATGCACGGCGGCTTCGACCAACTGTCAAGATATGTGAATAGTAAGTAGTTTGGCTAAATCCAGTTCGAAATTTATTTTGATTGTGACTTATCTGACCAAGACTCAGCATCAACGATCAAGTCGGGCAAAAGCCCAACGACCACAATGTCGCTAAAACTTGCCCGATTATACCGGGATCTAAAATTCGGTTATAACCGATACAGGTGCACACCCCTCACTCGGGACCGACCGATAGGGGTAAAAACCTAGCTGACTATAAAAGTCCTCTACATCTCATCCGGTCAACTTATAACATCTGGGAGAAAATGCTCATCTTCGGCTGACAATTGTGTCAGGCCATCGTTCGGAAGAACAGGGCACCCGGGATTTGTTTGATCAACCTGCCTTGAAAACTCTCGCACTCATTCGTTCCTCATGTGTTCGATAGTGTGGGGGCTAGGGAGGGTTATCAGGTCGATCGATTGATTACAAAAATGAAAAATTTCATAACGGACAAAGACTAAAACAAGTGATCCATTAATTCAAAAATAAAGAGTTGCCCGATACAGACGGGATCGGGCTCCCGATTGAGTCAAGTTTACAAAAATAATAAATTACAGGGTCGGTCGGGGATTACACGACCTTTCCTTCACCCTTGTCGCCAGTGCTTGGCTCAACTGCAGCTCCAGAGGTGGACGGCTCGGTGAAGGGCATCGGCCCAGGGTCGGGAATTTCATCCGGGAGGGTGGTCAGCACCGCCTTCAAGTCTTCGCCTTCGAAGACCTCCTCCATTATCGACCGGGTCTCCGCCCGCATCGCTCGCTGACCGGGCGCGTACGCCCAGTGACCGAACGTCCATATCTTCTCTTCCCCGAGCTTGTTCTTCATCAAGGCCCGGAAGAAGGTATCAGCCGTGGGCTCATCACGACACAAGAACTTGGCTAACCCCTCCAAGTTGCTCAGTCGGGCTTTTAATTCAGCCAATTCCTTCAAAGCAACCCGAGCGGCTTTCTCGGCTATTGCTAAGGAGTCCTTAGCCGCCTTCAGATCTTGTTGAAGCTCGGCATTCTCCTTCCCTCGCCGCTCGGCAATCTTCTTCAAGGCCTCGGCCTCGTTGGCCAGCAAGGCCCGGTATTGGAGGCTTTGGATCGCTCGGGAAGCCAACAAAAATAATAAGTTAGCTCGAACGAGTGAAGTTGAAAATAAAAGTTAAAGAGGCAAGGAAACAAACCTCGACCAAGTCTTGGGCACCCTTCTCGGCTATTTGCGACGGTGTCCACCTGCTCCTATCCTCCCCGATCGGTTGAAGATTATTAAGCTGGGCGAGGAGAGATTGCTCCCCGCTGGAGATGACTCCGCTCGGAGGGCTTTTCTTGCGACGACGCTTAAGAGCGCCCGTCTCTTCCACGTCCTTCCCGGACGCTTTCTCTTTGGCCTTTCGTCCGGGGACTCGGGGGGCCAGCGGGTCGGTCATGGTGTCACTTGGAAGGGTGGTGGAGGCACCGAGTGGTTGTGCAGTCGGGATGGCAGCATCGGAGACCTCTTGCCCGGATTCCCCGAGCGTCATCTTAGCTCGGGGGGCTCGGTGTGCGCTGGCAGCTGGGAAACCGCGTGTTGGACCCATCTCTGCAACCATAAAACACACGGGTTAAACAGTAATAATCGATCGGCATGAAATGACCGGGAAAATATAGTTAGTGTTAGACCTTCGTCGGTCGGCTCGGCTTGACGCGCCGCCACAGCAATCGATACGCTCATCGGTCGGGGCTTATACTTCATCTCTTGATCGTATCGGGGCGGCGGCAACCGGTCGTTGTCATAGATCATCGATCGAACACAGGTGATCCCGGGATTGAATCATCAGGAATCCGGCCCCGTACTTGGCCGCTAAGGGTTTGACCGTGTAGATATAATTAAACAGCTCCATCGAGCACGTAACGTTGTGCCGAGCGTAGATCTGCGGGAAGCACGCTAGGATGCGATGGGCGTTCAGGCATATCTGAGTTGGTAGGACCCGATAGTAGCCTAAGAAGGCGGTCAGCAGGCCAGAAAAGGGGAATGTGATCGCGGCTTGCAACGAATCGAAGTGCATCCCGATCCATTTCCCCTGATGACGCTCTTTAATCCCTCCTAAGCTCCTACGAGTGTCGAATTTTACCCGGCCGCTTAGCCTTGCTGAAATTTTTGCCGCTTCGCAGGTCGTCAGTAGGCACTCTTGATGGTCGACGCTTTCGCTATTAAGGAAGACGTACTCGACCTCTGCAGGTGCTGCTTGGCTTGGACCCTCGTCGGTCGAATCATGGGAAGTTTCCCGGACGCGAGGAGACCCATGGGTTTCGTGCTCGGGCCCGATGGTGCGCGTAGGCATTTCTCGAACGCGTGGAGACGGAGACTCGTGATCGCTTTTTGAGGTGCTACCGCTACTACCACTGTCGCTGCTTGAGCCACTTGTGCTGGTCGAGCCTTCCGAGCTAGAAGAGCTTGTCCGCTCGGGAATTTTGCTCGGGCGCCAAGCAACCTCGGTGACTTCGGGCAAGGACGCCTCTATCATCGTTTCTTCACTAATTTCCTCGACCGCGTCATCGTAATCCGCTCCTGAGACGTTTTGGCTATCTGAGTCTGACATATCCCCTTCACAAAGGAGATGGCCGTTTCAACGGAAGGGGTCGGTTATTTTTGGTCGGGGTTAGTGGGTTGCCAGGGTCGGTCGTTATGTGAGGAATAAAAGAAAGAGTTAAAAAGGGAGTAAAAAGAGGGAAAAGAAGTGACTTACCGATAAGTGAAGCTTGTCGGGAGGTAGAAATATGTTGCTCGACCAATTCACAGTGTTACTTGCTCGGGAAGCTCCGATCGATTCTCACGATGGTGTAAAAGTTAAAATGAACCTCAAAGAGGCCTATTTATAGGAGAAGTTTTGGCAGGAAATCGGCCACTTGCGCGATTTGACCGTTACAGACCCCAAGGTGCCTGCAGACCGACACGTGGCATGGGGAATGACAGCTGGGCGGTCGGGATCGAAGCCCGAGTGACAAGGACTTTCCATCCCGTCCCGTTCTTTCCCGAGCGGTCTAAACGCCCCAGGTTGGGGGGCTATTGGTAGGATATATCTCGACCGACATGAGGTGGGTCCTTTTTGTAGTTTGTGCAGGATCTTAGGTCGGGCGTCGTTAAGTCAAGACGGTCGGACCTGACCAGTAGACTTCCCGACCGATGCTACCACCCAGTCGTCGTGCCTTTACTTTACGAAGAGACAGAGATGTTGGAGAGAGGCACATGGCAATGTTATGCGGTGACAGAGAAGGCTCACCGGGTGAAGACGCGTGGACGTTACGTGGGTTGCATGCCGGTAGGCCGGAGATTTGTCTCCGACCAAAGGCTATAAATATCCACGGCGGCTACAGTGAGGGGGACTTTTGGAATGATCAATAGGCTATTTATAGAGCAGCCCGATCGCAGTCAGTCGGCCCTCGGGATAGCCAATTAGATTGTATTAGGTCACCTTCTGATCAATAAAATAACTTTTATTATTATCACTCGTTCTCATTAGTGCTTAAATCTCATACACGTGGATATTAGTACTATCACAGACAAAAAAAAAATAGAGAATTGTTCCCTTTAAGTAAAGCATAACAAATCAAAACCAATGAAGTGAAGTACCAATTGGAGCACTTTAAGGTAATTATTTAATGTAATTGATTTTGTTCTACTTGTTTATACATGTTAGATCTTGAAATTGATTTTTTCCAACTTGTTTATACATGTTAGATCTTGAAAAAGTCAAACTTCCGTTCTTGGATGTATAATCGGCTAGACGCATCAGGATATGTTAGTAGTGAATTTAAAAGTCAAACTTTCCATCGAGCACTTATGCATGAAGTTTCACACCGACCAGCGTCGGGGTGGTGCTGCGGTGCGATCAGAAGATGGCCCGTAGTTGTTATCTACAAGCTTGTCGGAAGATGGGCTAAGGGTTTGACCAGGTAAACAACATCGCTCATCAAGTAGTTGAACGGGCAATAGAGTGCCCGGCCCCAGCGGTCGAGTTGGAGGAAGTCATTCTAGAACCTGATCAACCGAAAAGACGGTCCGGGTGGGGGTAGGCTTGCCCGTATCAATGAAGAAGGCAGTCGTCGAGGTGTTAAGAGGCTTCAAGGAGATATTTGCCTGGGGACCGAGGATATGTCGGGTGTCGACCGGTCCATTATAACGCATCGACTAGCGGTCGACCCCAGCCTTAAGCCCGTAGCTTAGAAGAGGAGATACACGTCAAATAATCGCAGATATTTCATAAAGAAGAAAGTAGATACCTTACTGGCCGCAGGGCATATCCGAGAAGTTGAGTATCCCGGCTGGGTGGCCAACGTGGTGTTGGTGCCCAACCCGTCGGCGTGGATGATGTGTGTGGTTATACGGATCGTAACAAAGCGTGCCCAAATGATCCTTTTCCCTTGCCATGAATCGACCAGTTAGTTGATGACACGGCTGGGTGCACTCTGCTCAGCTTTATGGACGCCTTCCGGGGGTACCATCAAATATTCATGCACGAGTCGGACGAGGAAAAGACTGCCTTCGTAACCCCGGATGGAGTCTATTGCTATAAAGTTATGCCGTTCGGCCCCAAGAACGCGGGAGCCACGTACACCAGGATGGTCACCCGGCTATTCAAAGATCTGATCGGCAAATCCATGGCTGCATATGTTGATAACATGTTAGTCAAGAGCAAAGAGGAGGTTGACCACACAAAGGATCTGGCGGATTGCTTCGACGTCATGAGGAAATACAACATGCGGTTAAACCCTAAAAAGTGTGCGTTCGCAGTCAAAGGGGGAAAGTTTTTAGGTTACATGGTTACTCGACGAGGAATAGAACTAAACCTAGAGAAGGTGCAAACTATCATGGTAATGCAGCCTCCTAGCAACCTCAAGGAGATGCAACGCCTAACCGGCCAGATGGCCGCTCTCAGCCAGTTCCTGTTTAAGTCCGCTGATCGAGCCCTCCCTTTCTTCGAGGCCATGAAGAAGCAGGAAGGGTTCCGGTGGACTGGGGAATGTCAGGCCGCCTTCGAAGACCTCAAAAGGTATCTTTTATCACCCCAACTCTTATCTAAGCCCAAGGAGGGTGAGATGTTGTTGTTATATCTGGCAGCCTCCCATAAGGCGGTTGGGTCGGTTCTTGTGCAGGAAGAGGATAAGGTCTAGCTACCCGTGTACTACGTCGGCGGACATTGAAAGGAGCAGAGATTAATTATTCCCCCTGGAGAAAGTCACCTTTGTCCTGGTGACCACAGTCAAGAACTTAGTACTTTACTTCAGGCCCACTATGTCCGGGTACTGACAGACTTGCCCCTGTCCAGTGTGCTACGCAGTCCGTCTTCATTGGGACGACTACTAAAGTGGGCTATGGAGCTTACTCAATATGGCATCGAACACGCTCCTCGACCATCCATCAAGGCCCAGGCCTTGGCTGACTTCATAGTAGAGTGCAGCGCACACCCGAACAAGAGCCTGTCGGCCGAGGGGCCAAAAGAATCCGACTGGTGAGAGATACATACTGACAGTGCGGCCAGCGACTGGCATTGCGTCGACGGCGTGATGATTACCACGCCTGAGGGCATTCACCTATACTATGTGCTGTAGTACCAGTTCAGGTTTTCCAACAATGAAGCAGAATACGAGGCGGTCATCGGGGGTTTGCGTCTTGCCATCGCGCTCAAAGCTGCTCGGGTGCACGCAAAGACCGACTCCCTCCTCGTAGCCAATCAGTTGAAGGCAATGAGGAGACATTACAAATCGAGAAGAATTTCTTAGAGGAAAGGTGGGACATGACTTATGTTCGAATGGCCAAGTACCAGCAGTCTGTCAAGCGTTATCAAAATAGAAGAGCCAAAGTAAGATAACTTCAAGTGGGAGATCTCATGCTCAGAGATCGAGAGGCCAGTCGCCCCTGTAACACCCCCAAAATAGAATGAACATATGCAAGGAAATTATTGAGATGATGAAAGGAAATGAGAAAGGAAGGAGATTCTTACCAAGTCTTGTAGATGAAAGGGTTTCAAGATAAAACTAGCAAGGATTCCTCTTGAAAAAGATGATAGAAGATAATATTTGTGTGTTTGTGAGAGGAAATGGCGTGAAGGTCTGAGTGGAATGGTGAGGAGACCAAATGACATAATCAGGAGACTTTATGAGTGAATAGGGCAAAATATTACACACAAGAGTTATATGTATATTAAGGTATAGATGTACAATTGGGTTGGGCTTCATACCACATGGGTCAATAATAATTATTTATATTGTAGAGATTGGGTTATAAGGGTAGATAAGGATATTGATACAAGAATATAGTAGTCCATAACTAAATGGGTCTTTAGAGAATTATAAGAATTTGTAGAAATTGGGCTTTTAATTATAAAGGGTAGGAAATATTTATGTCAACTAAAATTGGGTTAGGAATAAATTCCTTAAAGAAATATTTTGGCAAAGCTAACAATGAAATAAATATTACGGGGTGTCACACTCCCCCCCCCCCCCTCCCCCCCCCCCCTCCCCTTTAGAAGGAGCTTCGTCCTCGAAGCCAAAAGATAAATAGGACGAAGTGTGTTTGAATACGAGTCCGGGTAAGTGAATCAAAGGAGGTATGATATGCAAACGATATGCTCATGAAGGTCCCTAATCAGTTAAAGCACAAACAAAGGAACGATAAACACACAACTCTAATATTATAAAATTGTGTAATACAATTCGTATTATAATTTATACTATATATAAAAACAAAATCCTGAACTTTAACTTCCCACCCAATTCCTAAAAAATCTCACTTTCTAATAAAATATATTGTTTTCTACTTTCTCATTCGTACTATAATTCTGGGTTAAAATTCTATTCTAATATTATAAAATTGTGTAATAGAATTCGTATTATAATCTATACTATATATAAAACCAAAATCCTAACTTTAACTTCCGGCCTAATTCCTAAAAAATCTCTCTTCCTAATAAAATATATTGTTTTCTAATCTCTCATTCGTACTATAATTCTGGGTTAAAATTCTATTCTAATATTATAAAATTGAGTAATACTATTCATATTCTAATCTATACTATATATAAAAACAAAATCCTAAACTTTAACTTCCCGCCCATTTCCCAAAAAATCTCTCTTCCTAATAAAATATATTATTTTCTACTTTCTCATTCGTACTATCTGGGTTAATATTCTATTCTAATATTATAAAATTGTGTAATACAATTCGTATTATAATCTATACTATACTATATATAAAAACAAAATCCTGAACTTTAACTTCCCGCACAATTCCTAAAAAAATCTCTCTTCCTAATAAAATATATTGTTTTCTACTTTCTCATTCGTACTATAATTCTGGGTTAAAATTATATTCTAATATTATAAAATTGTGTAATGCTATTCCTATTCTAATCTATACTATCTATACTATATATATAAAAATAAAATCCTGAACTTTAAATTCCCGCCCATTTCCTAAAAAATCTCTCTTCCTAATAAAATATATTGTTTTCTACTTTCTCATTCGTACTATAATTCTGGGTTAAAATTCTATTCTAATATTATAAAATTGTGTAATTCAATTCGTATTATAATCTATACTATATATAAAAACAAAATCCTAAACTTTAACTTCCCGCCCAATTCCTAAAAAATCTCTCTTTCTAATAAAATATATTGTTTTCTACTTTCTCATTCGTACTATAATTTTGGGTTAAAATTCTATTCTAATATTATAAAATTGTATAACACTATTCCTATTCTAATCTAAATCTATACTATATATCAATGTTGCAAAAATCGCGCTGCTGGCTGCGTTGAGGAAAGTCGGAATCGGCTTCCTCCGCGGCCGCCTAGCCGGCTGAACCGACGATTAATTTTTTTTTTTTTTAAGTTGTAAAGTGTCAAAAGTCCGGCAAGGCATAACTTTTGACTCAGTTGTCCGTTTTGGACAATTTTTTTTTTTGAAATTGCGTATTTTTTCGAGATCTATCCACCGCAAACTGACGTAGGCGGTTGGCCCACCAATTTCTCGAAAAAAATGCTTCATTAAATAGTTTCTAAGAAAAAACTATGAGAACCTTATATTTTATTAATAAATTTTTAAATTTTTAATTTAAAAATTGTCCCGTGCATTATTTAATAATCTCTCTTTCTAATTGGTCAAATTATTTAATTATCGTAAATTAAGAAATAATTAATGATGGTAATAGAAATCCTAGAAAAAATATAGAATAGAAGAATATTTATTTATTCTTATATTATTATTGTGACTCACGGAATACAATACAAGAATATTTAATTATATATATATATATATATATATATATATATATATATATATATATATATATATATATATATATATATATATATATAGAATTACATTCCGGTGAAAACAGGGTTTAAAATACAAACGTGTGGACAATATGAGGCCGTTGGATATTGTATTTGGATGGTCCAGATTCGTTTTTAATGTTTTTCGCGTGTGTGTTGTTTTCACGTTAAGTGATGGGTTTTATTTGGCCTAGAAGGGTATTTATGGTTTTTTGGTTGTGGTACTTACCTAGTCAGATTAGTCTTCCTCTTTTTTATCGGGCATCGCGTGTTTTCATCTCTTGTTTTTTCCTTCCACGTATCAATGGTAGAAGGTGGGGACCTGGGCATATCGAAGAGGAGGGGACCACGGTCGCAGGTGTCAGCCGAGGTACGTGCTATCGCCGTTCTTTTTTTTTTTTGTAGTTTTCCGTGTGTTTTTGTTGTATTTGGGTGGGGGCTTCTGCTTTCTACGCGATTTGTCTGTTGTTTGGTTGTGTCGTGGGGTTTTGCAATGTTTATGTGGGATTTGGGATTTAGGGTTTCATATTTTGGGGGTTTTCTAATCATGTTTTTTATCATTTAATTGGTTGCTGTTTTTGGTTATTACTCACTTATTACGAATGGGAATGGGGTTTGGGTTGTGTTATTTGGCTGCATTTCTGCCCGATTTTTTTTTTTTTTTTTTGGTTTTTTTACGGCGTTCTGCCGTGGTTGTGGGGTGCTGGGGTTTGAGTGGGTTTAGCAGGTGTGTGTTGGGTGGTGGCTATGTAGACGTTGGACTTTGGTAGAGGGGTTAGTTGTGTTCATCTATTCTTTGGTTGTTCTGCATTTTTTTTTATGTTTGTTTTCTGCCGTATGGGTATGAGGTTGGGTGTAAGACGTTTAGGTATATGGTATGACATTCTTATGATTTCAGTATTTCTTTGTTTTCTCTTCTTTTTTTTTTTTTTAAATTCAAATTTGTATTTAAAATTTAGGTGATATATTTCTGCTTTATTCATGTGCTTAAGTCTGAGTTACATATATGCTATATGCAACTATTCAAAATTAGTTTAACTTGACTTTTCCTTTCAAAGTGTTGAATAAATGATTATAAAAATTTAAGTTTTAGCTGGTAGGTAATTGTTATGGTTGGTCTGATTCTGGATAGGTGATATGTTGTTGGGGGGGGGGGGGGGGGGGTGCTGATATTCTATGTCACTTCCATTACATGTTATGCAAACAAATTTAATTTTCCCTATATATCTTATGAACATTACTTCTCGTGGTTGTATATATGCATCAGATCAGTTTCTAATTAAGATGGAACTTTAAAACTAAATTGGTGCATTCTCTCTAAACATCACTAAAACATTAGTACCCCAATGAGACTTTAAATATGCATATTATCTCATAATGCTCCAGCTGAAGAAGCATTGTTGAAATAACAAGGTCTTTGGACATCCAACAAGGAAATAATTTATTATGGAATATAATATGCAACAATGTACTCCACAGTTAACTTGTACATACAACTATATATTTAGTTTTTCCTACAGCAATATACTTCATAGTGAACAGTTGATTTCTCATTCAATATCAAAATCATTCACAGCCATACATGCTAAATATATTAACATTCATAAGTAAATGTAAAACCTTGCAGAATGCCCTGATTGTTACTAATTGGGGGTACCTTAGCTTTATCATTTCCAGCTTGTGGTTAACAATGGAAAGGTTCACAACTGTCTATAGTAGATGGTTGTTGCAGAAGCAGAACGAGAATAAATTGATAATATGATTTTTAAGTTCTAACACTGTAATAATAGTTGGTTATCTTAATCCCTTGTATTATTCTATATATATCCCCTATTAATCATATTCAATTTGTCCATGTTTCTACTCTGCTAAGGTATATTGCCATTAGAATATAATAAAGTTGTGTTAAGGAATATATATGATTAAGTATCTTTAGAGTTTGATATTTTCAAATTATGTGATTCTGAGTACTGCCGCAGGTTCAAGGCTCAATCAGTATACTACCGAGTGACTGGCAAGCATACTTCTGATGCAACTTCTGAGCGTATTGATAAAGCTATTTTAGGTGGAGGGGAGGTTATGACAACAGAATTACAACTTTGTAGAGTAGAAACATGGACAAATGCGGGAAGAGAATTGAACAAAATGTTTTGTGAAGAGAAGGAATAAATGGGGGTGCACCAACGTACTCACACGAGGTCCCAACTCCCAAGAGATCTCATCTTGTTCACTGTGTAATTTTGTTATTTCTCATTTCTGTAGAAATAAAAGGTTGTTGACAATAATGTAATTTTCCATTTTTATATAGGTTTATTACGCTGTGAAATCTTAGTTTAATAGCCGTGTGCATTTCTTGCCATGTCTGTGTGCTCGCCGGGGTAGAAATTTATGTGTTATCTGGTTATAAATATTTTAGAGGGTGTGTGCTCGCAATTAACTAAACATGTGCACGGCAGATTTAAAAATAATTACTTATTATATTTGATAGGGTGTGTGCTTACATTTGTCTGTAAAGGTGCACGTCAGTTTTAATGCCCGGTTTCATGTATTTTTTTTAGCTCATGTTTTTGTTCCATGGTTCCTTCACTTTTTGTTTAAAAACATGTTCTAATTATTTGTTACAGGGTGTGTGTTCGCAGTTAACTAAATAAGTGCACGACATGTTTTAATATAGTTACTTATTATTTTTGATACGGTGTGTGCTAGCATTTTTCTGTAAATGTGCACGGCAGTTTTGATGCCCGGTTTTGATGCACATTGTTTTAATAGCAAATGGTTTATTCAAAACCACACTAATTTGCGAGTAACAGAAATTACGAATAACGTGCACACATTGATTGGTTACGAAGTTTTTTTTTTTTGGGGTGTCTGAAGCTGCGTATGAGGTGTGTGCAATGTTTATATTTTCCTGTGTGTGCAGCAATTCTTATTTTCATGATTTTTGGTCTGACGTCCACGTCCCTCGATTGGGATATATTTTCGCCACTGTGTGCACCACAATATGTTACAGTGTGCTTGCCTGGGCAACATGAGTTTAATCCTCCAACATGTGTGCACACATATATCTTCATGTGTGCGTATGTTACTCCACGCGGATATTTTTGTTAAAATCAAGTGCTAGTAATAATAAGTCTGATAAATATAAATATTCAAGTACGAGTCCTTTGTATGCGTCTTCTCATTTTGTGTTGCAGGTTTTCAGTATTTCGCTCCATCATCACCTATTTTCATAACACACTCTTGTGCATCGTGTTCACGTTGTTCTTCCCCTGTTGACCATAAAAAAAATAAATAAAGATTAAATTTGTGTTAAAATTTAAATGATGTGCATGGGCATTCCAAAACCATCATTCTAAATAAGATAAAAAAATTGTGTTCCATTTGGTAGTTCATTCACTGTCCTAATCTGTATGTGAGTTATATTTGTTTAATCCTAAAAATTGCGTCTATATTGATTTTGTGTTCCATTTGCGTCTGTATTGATTTTGTTTAATCCTATTGTAAGTACTCCCCTTTAATTTAGGTATTAAAAATCAGAATCACAGTTTCACCATATTTAGGCTACCATGAAATTATCTTAAATGCCCTTATTATTATTATTATTTACGTTCCAAACATGTGTTCTTCTCATTAAATCTAATCCATTAATCCAATCTAATCTTATGACCCATATTTGTCCACAGGTTTGTATTTTAAGAGGGTTTGCATGTGAATGCAACCCTATATATATATATATATATATATATATATATATATATATATATATATATATATATATATATATATATATGGTAGGGTTCCAGTGAGAACATTTGCTTTGGTGAGAACGTGAGAACACATCATGTGCATCCATCTAATATTTTTTTTAATGGTCTAGATTAAGTGTGTGCGAACGCGTATTAAATGTGTGCAAACACACTAAATCGTGTTTGCACACATTTAATGCGCGTTTGCACACACTTAATCTAATCTAGACCATTAAAAAATTAGATGGATGCATATGATGTGTTCTCGTGTTCTCATGTTCTCATATGATCCTAAATCTATATCACTCCCTTTGAACGAAGATTTCACGTGCAATATATCGCAATGCATTGACCTTGCTGAGCTTATAATAATGAGTAAATTGATAATATGTGATGAAGCATTGATAACACACAAACACTGTTTTGAGGCTTTAGATAAAATCATGAGGGGATCTATTGAGGTTCGTCATACCAGGTAGTGCTGAAAAGACTTTTGGTGGAAAGACAATAGTTTTGGGCGGCAATTTTAGACATATCCTACCTGTTATTCCAAAAACAGCAAGACCAGTAGTTTTCGTAGCAACTATTAATTCTTCATACTTGTGGACAAATTGCAAGGTATTAAGGTTCACAAATAACTTGAAATTACGGACCTTAGTTTCAGATGAAGATAGACAGACGGTTGATTGGTTTTCAAAATGGATTGCAGACACCGGATATGGGATTGCAGGGGTTGTAAACGGCAGTTCATTTGAGATCGATATTCTGGCATGGTTTTTGTTGAAGCGTGGACACGATCCCATAGCAACTATAGTAGAAAACACCTTCCCAAGCTCGAGATATGACATGATTGATGAGTCACAGCTAGAAGGTCGAGTGATCCTCTCGCCGACTTTAGATGTCGTTGATCAAACTAATCAGTACATATGCGACATGAATATTGCAGAAGGACAAACATATTTAATTTGTAACTCCTTGTGTGAGACAGGATCAAACAATGAAAATCTATCAGAAGTACACACTCTTGAATTCTTAAATAGTTTGAGATTGTCGGATCTTCCTAATTATTCATCATTCATTGACATTAAAGGTCGGTGCACCTGTTATGTTATTGCGGAACATAGTCCACTCTCTTGGTATTTGTAATGGGACGCGGCTCATCATCACAAGATTGACAGATCACATTTGCTTAATTTATAAAAATCTTAAACAATGATATATAAAATCTCTAAAGTTACAGCACCGCATGCGTACATCTACTTAGGTATTAATTTGAGCAATTATCAAGTAATGATAGCATCAACAAACATAAACGATCCAAATCATATCTTCAATTGCACTATATAATATTTGATGTTATAATTTAAATAATTGTATAACGGCCTAAATATTCTTAATATATTATAACAAATTCATTCTGTGCAACGCACGGGTGAAAATACTAGTATTGTTGAATAGAAATATGAATTTTTATATTTTTTTTTTTTGAATTTTTATATTGTTGTATTGTATTACGAATATGAATTTTAATGTAGAATTGTATTACGAATAGGAAAGTAGGAAACAAAATATTCTATTAGGAATTGTATTACACTATTTGAATTTACAATATTACAAAAATCTTAATAGTATAGGACTGTTTTTGGCGGGAAGTTAAAATGTAGGATTTTATTTTTATTTATAGTTTAGATTTATATTATTAATTGAAGACAGTTCAAATATAAACAAAAATATGTGTGCGTATGTATGCATAATAATAACAATAATAATAATAGGAACAACAACAACAATAACAACAACAATAATAATAATAAGACAAACATTGGAATATGTCTATTTTTGATAATAATATTCAATTTTCAACCTATTTTATGAACCAAACTGTATAGTGTGCATCAAAGTTAGCATTGATTATTTGTTTACTTCTAAGGGGGCAATTTCACGAGACTAATTTTTATTTTTACAAACGTAAGTGTGTGAACACAAGTGATCCATTACTAATTTTGCGGCAAATTAATATAGTGTATAGTTAATAATTATAGTAACTATAACCAGCGTGGTTGGCATGAGTAGCTGTGTACTCTCATCCCTTAAGAGAGGTCGAGAGTTCTAACCCCCTCTTGTATAGAAAAATCAATCTGGCCAGCACTTTAATCATTTATTGGGCCGGGCCGGTGCCAATGAGAATTAGTCTGAATATGGTACGGGCTTAAAGGTGCCTCCTACAGTTAGGGCCGGCCCCCTTAATTGGGACGGTCCGGTGCAAATGGGGGGATTAGTCTGAATATGATACGGGCTTAAAGGTGTCTCCTACAGTTAAGGCTTGCTCTGGCCATTTCATGGCCTAACCAAAACTAAAAATAATTATAGTAACTGCTATAAATATTTTATTTATTATGGACATTATTATTAGTTTTGTAACATTTGTAATGGATATATCATTAATTCACTACTTAATTATGTTGTATATATATTCTTGTATTGGAATAAGAAGATGAGGTTAATCCCATGGCTTATTTTGTTCTTTATCTTTCTTTTACTACTTTTTATCTACATTTTCTTTTTTATGCATATATTTGAGCTAACGGGCTAATCACAACACGTTATCAGCATGGTGTAAACAATATTTTCCATTAAGTCATATTATTGTGGTGCAAGTTTAAATAGGGCACTTTATGGCTACTTAGTGGTAGCATTAATGTTGTAATGGAAATAACAGTTTCCGTTACAAAGCCTATATTGATGGCATATAAGGCTATATAAGTATAGGTCCTCCCACTGCTCTGGAACACCTGAAATACACCATCTATACTGTCTGGAGATCAAGTGGGAGACATTGTTACTATGTAGAAATTGCTACTAGATGATTTACACTGCAATGCACCAAACGTATCAACTATGGCTGGAGTTTTTCTTGATTCCTACGCTTCCGCTACGAGGTTAGATCATTACAATTATAATATTGTATAATTATTCTAACATTTGGTATCAGAACCCATTTATCTCTACCTAGTTGTTCAAATTGCTTATGCTTTGCAATTATCTATTCTGAAAAATAGAGTAAATATCATGTTCATATACAATTTGAATGTTGAGTTATATATTATTTGCATATCCATATTTTGTGTTATATATATCAATCATAAATATATATTGTGCCTATATGTATGGATATGTGTATGAAACATTTGGTGAAGTGTTTGGTGATATGCGTATGATTATATACATATTATCAGAATTTGTTTTCGAATTAAAAAAAAAAAATAAAAAAAAAAATAAATAACATTTCTAGAAGGAGACATTGATGGCAAAAAAAAAATGACACAAAAAAAAAAAAAAAAAAAAAAAATTGCTGGCTTTGTGAGTTTTTTACGTTATAGTGACTAGCCGGCAACCGCCGTGGACGGCGGAGAAACAGTATAAAAAAAATAAAAAATAAAATTACCACGGATGGAGATCGGGCTTGCTGAAGCTTTGACCGTGGTCTTTGTGTCACACCTGCCGGCGGTAAAGCTTTGGTCGTCGCCGCGTCCTGGAGTCTCAGACAGAGGATGGCGTCGGCGACGGCGGACGGTGGATGGCATCGTCGACGGTAGTGGTGGCGGTGCAGGGCCTCGGCTCCGGCCGATTCCGGCGGTCTCTCTCTGTCAGCCATGGCGTTGTTTTCCCTCCGGTCGCCGGCTGCCATGAGCAGCGACGGCGAGGGTTGGTTGTTGACGCCGCGACTTGGACTCCCGGGCAGTGGGCGGCGTCGGCGAACCAGCGATGCAGTGAGGCGAGAAGGCGAAGGCGGGCACGGATTTCAGGCGAAAGGCGACTTCTCCTTCTCCTCTTCCTGGCAGAACTGGCCGTCGGCGGTGGTGGCGCCGCGATGAAGATGACGGCGGTGGCCTGCTGTTGCTTCTCACGCGGTGAAGATGACGACGGTGTGCCGAAGGGTTTTGTTCGTCTGCTTAAGGAATTGAAGAAGACGCATGCTTTCCTGGTATTTCTTTAATTAAAACAGCAATTTACTTTTCTTTTTACCATATTAGTATTTGCCTTGTTTAATATTATATTATTATGGTAAATGGTAAATGGTAATTATTTGATTTCATATTAATGCCTGCTATCAATTATATGGTAATTATATGTTTAAAATTGCTGGTGTTTTAAATTTAAATCCTTTTTTCGTATTGTGATGTCAAATAAAAGAAATTTTTTTGGGAAGAAAGGAATTTTGTTTTTTTTTTTATTAGTCAATTACCATTATTGATTAATTTGCAAGCAATATAAATAAAGCATAATGGCTGGCGGACGGTTTTCCGATTGGAAATACAATTACCATTAATTGTATTACATTAATAGCAATTGTAATTGTCATAAAGAGATTATTATTATCATGTTTAATTGGATTATTAACCATTCGCATTTTGCTTGACTTTGTAGTATATATATTGGTATACTATTTGTGATAAAGATAAATTGTTATACTTTGTGACTAGTTGCCATGATTGTATGATATATTGAGATGTTTGGCTATTGTTGCAATCGTTTGCATTTATAGTCATTATTATGGTAATTAGTAAGGTCATAAAGTTTTAGTCAAGAACCACATTTTATGCCTTTATATCTGTTTATTAAAGTTGAAAATGTTGGATATTATATTTTTTAACATTAATGTTTTTGGGATTTTAATTTTATTAAGTTTTAAAATTTTCCCGAAAATTTTTTTAAAGGTTTGTGGTATTAGCAATTGTTTTCCTTTTCAGTCTTGCCATGATGATTTTGATAATGATATTAAGAATCATATCTTGAAATACTTTTGAATTTGCTTGTCCAAAACTTTTTTGGTAATAATGATGATATTATGTAACATTTAATAATAATGATGATTATCATTATTATAATTAAATGTTGTTCGGTTACAATTAAGAAAATTGATTATTCTGTTATTACTGTTATGTAATAATTATTAGAATTATTATAGTAATAACGATTATTGGTTTTTGAACCGATGGATCAATGTTTTGTGCCGTTACTATCATCATCTGTTTTGGATTTTGATAGTATGATTTGAATTGAAACCATTTCATTCTTGATCCAAAACATATGTGTTAATGATGATAATGTTATAGTTATTGCTATTAAATGTCAAAGGTTACGATTGAGGAAATTGATTGTTCAATTATGCTTGTCACGTAATTGTTATTACATTAATAACGATTATCGTTTTTGAACTGAGGAATCAATATGTCGTAACATTGTTATCATTATTGTTTTTGGATTGTGATGCCCACCTTGATTGAGTATGAATATTTGATTTTATATTCATATTTTTAAGTTTGTTTTATGCATATAATTAAATTAAATGCATAATATTATGGTTTAAATTATGCAATTTAGTTTTGTGAGAATTTAATTTGTAAATGTCAACATATCGTATGGTTTTGATATGGTTAGAATTTATAATTTTAAGCTAGTTCTCATAAAGTTTACTATATGCATTGAATTTTTTTTTTGTATTGGGCCTACAAGTTAAAAACTTTTCATAATTGAAAAGTATATGGTTATTATAAATTCTTATTCAAATTTTATAATCCTTTCAAGTTTTGGATTTATATATGTTGTTATTTGAATAATAATTTTATAGCTCTTTTTAAATTGCTATTATAATGTACAATTTATTTGGATGTGAGCATATTGAATTTCACATATAATTGTTCACTAGCATAACATTATATTTTCTAGTTATGTGAATTTAATTATGCCTTTGGAATTGCATAAGTTAGGAATTATAATAATTCCTTGTTTTAAGGTGAACTTTGTGTGTGAAATAATAAATGGTTGTGCATTATGTTTAAGCACCTTGCCTAAGATTAAAAGTCTTTCCATAGGTGAACTATTAAAGATTTGGAAAGATTGCTCGTCAATTATGCCTTTAGTGTGAGAAAACATAAACCGGTGAAAAGTTTCTCGGGAAGGGGCCAATGTGCTACTAGTTCCTTTGAAACATTACTCTGTCTAAGGAGTTGGTTATTTTTAATGAGGCTCCGTCCCAACCAACTTTCCTGGGAGTATACTTGAAATTGTTTATCACATTTTGCATAATTGTTTTTTAGGCTTAAAGTTAATGCCTGAAATATCGAGATTATTGTCTAGTGATCATATAATTTTGATTAATTAAGGGGAAGCCACATCATCTTTTAATTAATTAAAATTTTCTGAGATCACATATAGTCATAGACATATTGATTGTGATTAATTATATGATATAATAAAATTTAGCCCACAGGTAATTTTGTTATGTTTATATAATTAATTAGGGTAAAAATACCAAACTATGATCATAATTTAGCCAACAGGCAATTATGCATCGGAATATAGTTTTGGTGAGTTTTATCATTATAGATAGGGAGGTCAATTTATTTAACATATGGTTTTAATATAAATAAATTGACGTCTTCTATCATAAAGTTATGATATATGTACATATTCAAAAGTATTTTTATGTGTACATTTTGTGGTATTAGTCTAGTTTCTTTTATGTGTATTTATTATGTATGGAAGAAATTTGGATTAATAACTTGGTACATAAGTACATTAATATTCTTTTGTGTACAAATATCAAGTGATCAATACAATTTCATAACTGAAATCATTAAGTTATTTTGATCACTTTATGACTAATTACATAAAGTATAATAAAATCTACCCACAGGAATTTTATTATATTAATGTAAATAGTCAAGATAAAATATTAAATCATATTTCTTAATTTACCCACAGGGATTAAGAAAAGGAACATGGTTTGATAGTTTTATCATAAAGTTGTAGATGGATCTAATTGAATAAAACTTTAGCCCACAGGCAAGTTTTATGTCACTAGATTCTTCTATCCCCTTTGATAATAATTTTATCATAAAATTTTAGTTGAGTCTAATTGAACAAAACTTTAGCCCACAGGCAAGTTTTGTGTCACTAGATTCTTCTATTTGATTATCATAAAGTCTCAGTTGAGTCTAATTGAATAAATCTTTAGCCTACAGGCAAGTTTTATGTCACTGGATTCTCCTGTTTAAATTGATGATCAAGATAAAATTTTATCATACCAATTTTAGAATTTATAACTTTAAGGCCAGTTATAATTCTATATTATGTCACATGGGTGCATTGGCAACACATGTATTTTGTTAACCTCCAAAACCTTAGTAACTTGAAATTGTTACTCACTACAAGAAAAATGCACATAGACAACGGTTAATAACCGTTGTCGTAGGGGTAAAACTTCTGTTGTTGAAGCCGGTGTTGTTGTAGGTCACGCGCATAGACAACGGTTTTTAACCGTTGTCTTTTCTAGAAACGACAACGGTTTTTCAACCGTTGTCTATTAAGTGTTGTTGAAACCAGTGTTGTTAAAAGTCACGCACATAGACAACGGTTTTAAACCGTTGTCATTTCTAGAAACGACAACGGTTTTCTAACCGTTGTCTATTAAGTGTTGTTGAAACCGGTGTTGTTAAAAGTCACGCACATAGACAACGGTTAAAAACCGTTGTCTTTTCTTGAAACGACAACGGTTTTCGAACCGTTGTCTATTAGGTGTTGTTGAAACCGGTGTTGTTAAAAGTCATGCACATAGACAACGGTTAAAAACCGTTGTCTTTTCTTGAGACGACAACGGTTTTCGAACCGTTGTCTATTAAGTGTTGTTGAAACCGGTGTTGTTAAAAGTCATACACATAGACAACGGTTTTTAACCGTTGTCTTTTTTAGAAACGACAACGGTTTTCGAACCGTTGTCTATTCAATGTTGTTGAAACCGGTGTTGTTAAAAGTCATACACATAGACAACGGTTTTTAACCGTTGTCTTTTCTTGTAAAGACAACGGTTTTCGAACCGTTGTCTATTAAGTGTTGTTGAAACCGGTGTTGTTAAAAGTCACACACATAGACAACGGTTATAAACCGTTGTCATTTCTATCAACGACAACGGTTTTTGACCCGTTGTCTATTCAATGTTTTTGAAACCGGTGTTGTTAAAAGTGATGCACATAGACAACGGTTTTGTAACTGTTGTCTTTTCTTTAAAAGACAACAGTTATAAACTGTTGTCTATTGTGTGTTGTTGAAATCGCTGTTGTTAAAAGTCACGCAGATAAACTGTTGTCTTTTGTAGAAAAGACAACAGTTTCAAATTGTTGTCTATTGTAAAATAGACAACGATTTTTAACCGTTGTCTCAACGGTTTTTAACCTGCTTAAATTTTAATCATATACCAAAAAACAATTTATCCATTCACCATGGCCAACTGTAGTTACATAATTTTGCACAAGCTAAGGTTCAAAATAACAAGTGTAAATACTTCCATGACCAATTCTCATCGAATCAAATATCATCCAAGTCATAATAATACAAAAAACAATTCGACGAAGTCATCATAATACTACAACAAACAATTCCACGAAGTCTAAAAGATCACAACGTTCTAATGATCAAATCATACCTACTGTATATAACTTGATATAATATCGGCCCATTCAGAACGCACCAGATCAATAACCGCTTTGTCATATTCAACTTGTTGGAACTACATGTAAAAAGTGAGTAAATAAATTAGTAATTGCAATGAAATTCGAAATAAGTTAGGAGTAATTTTCAAGAACCAATATACGGTAATAGAGTTTTAGCAGTTCTAAAGGCAAGAGCTTTTGTATTTTCTCTAATCTCTCCACTTTAAACTTTGTGAATAAAATGATCAAATTAAAAACTAAAAAGCATTCATTCAATAGACATCAACAATAAATGGAGTACTCAAAATTATACTGGCAACAAGAATCTCAAATGCATCATATTTCCACTTTGAAACATTGAAATCAAAATAATTTTAAACACGAATTAGAAATTGAATTATTACCAGTGCTTGAACAGAATCTTTATCATCAATGTCCGGCATGTTCTCAATTAAAGTCTTCAGGTAAGCCATGACATAGAAACCGCATTGGTTACTATCCGGCTGACGAGGAGCCTACAAATGTTAAATAAGATTTGCATGTGCATTACAATTTAACATATACAAACACTTATATCTAATTAGTTACAAATATTAAATTACCTTGACAATTTCCCAAGCAGTTTTACTTCGTCCTTTCTTTCCATTCCCAGAGGCCGCATGAACCATTTTAATAGCCCTTCAAATATATTGTTGATTATTCAGATTATGTGATAATCATACTGATATAAATCGAAAGAAATAACAAAAAAAAAAACTTACATTTCTACAACATGTTTCCAATCATCATCGCGAATGCGATGACTAAGAGGGTCCCACAAATATATGTAGAACTCATTACACTATGGGGATTTATCCCGTCTGCAGATAAAGCCAATCTAAGATTTCTTGGCTCATTAGCAAAATCTGGCCACATTTCATCTACTGTTCTCCAACAAGGTGCATCAGCTGGATGACGCAAGTAACCATCACAAACTTTATTATCACTATGCCAAGTTAACTCCTTAGATATATCCTTGCTCCTAAACATTCTTTGAAATCTTGGTATCGGTGGAAAGTACCATAACACCTTTGCAGGAACTCCTATGGATATCTTAGAATTCTTGCCTATCTTCCACCTTGAAGTTCCACAAGTAGGGCAATTAGTACAATTTGCATTCTCCTTACGATATAAGATACAGTCATTGGGACACGCGTGTATTTTCTCGTAGTCCATTCCCAATGCAACCAAGCTTCTCTTTGCCTCATATAAAGAAGAAGGCAGTACGTTGTCAGTTGGAAGCATTTTTGCAAACAAATCCAGAAGGTCCGTAAAACTTGCATCGCTCCAACTATATTTTGCCTTCAAGTTATATAACTTCACTACCGCTGATAGTTTTGTAAACGTAGTACATCCAACGTATAGCGGTTTCTCTGCATCTTCTAGTAATTTACTAAATTTGTTGGGATCCTCAACGTATTCGTCATAAGCAGCATTTACCATATCTATAGGATTTTCATCAACACGATTATGCTCTTCTCCCCTAATTAGACCGCCATCATCTATTGAGTTGTTTAACGTAGCCTTCTCCCCGTGCCATATCCATGACACATACGTTCCATCCATTCCATTACGGTACAAGTGTGCCCTTATAGTATCAAGAGGTTGCTTCCTTAGGTTGCCACATATTGCACATGGGCATGATATTGAATTAGGATCAACGGCATTTTTTTTAGCAAATTGTAAAAAAGATTCTACTCCAACCTCATATTCATAACATAATCTATCTTTTGACATCCATTCTTTGTCCATTGTTTATTTATACACCAATGCTACAAAACAGTCAAGTGACAAGAAAAATAAATTCATATCGCTTAAAAATTATACAATTAGTAGTAACTACCAAAACAAAAACCACATACTTATTTGGTACCTGCTGCATGCATCGGTCATATATTGCCAAAACAAAAACTTATTAAATGAATATAATTATACAATTAGTAGTAACTAGCAAAACAAAAACCACATACTTAAAATACTAACTAACTAACTAACTAACTATATATATATATATATATATATATATATATATATATATATATATATATATATATATGTACACACACACACTAACAGTATACTATATATATGTGTGATGAAATATATATATGTTTTATAATTAATGTTGACACGGAATATATATTCTATACTAACAGTATAAAATATATATACTAATTAGTGTTGTTAGAGTATATATATATACTATACTGTTAGTGTATTTTTTTGGTGAGGATACTGTTGCAGGTTCTAGAACAAATAGGGCTGCTAGAAAAAGTAACGAGAATGGAAGTGATAGGAAGAATCTGAGGGGAGGTATAAATGGAGCAAGGAGTAGTAAGGTTTGAGAGAGGTCTGACATGGTGGAATGGCAAAAGAGAGAGATATAAATACCACCATACATATTACAGACTTAAGAATACAATAACTTCATTAATACCTTGAAGTAAATCTGCATAAGTATACTCTATTTCATTCAACTGCAATGTGTAGTCAAAGGCTCAAGTACTCATATAACTACAAATTTACTTTCAACCACATGTGAATCCTTTCACAACAGATTAGGCAGAATAAATGATAACACTTGAATTCATTAAAAAGTATCAATCATAACCTTAATGTGGCAGTTACCTCAGAACAAATTAAGCAATATAATTCTGCAAAAAACTAAGATTTCCTAGTGCCAATATCACATAGAATAGTTTGATTACCTCAACCTCAATAATAAACATGCCATGACAAACTCTAACCATTAAAAAATATAACTGACCTATTGGAGCACTGGGTAACTGTCCGTCCTTCAAGGGAAGCAGCAACAACCTGCCAATTACTCTCACCAAAAGCTTCCACAGCAGCTCTCAGTGTATTATCCTCCTCCTCAGTCTTCCTAGTTCAACCATCTGCAGAATGTTACAAACTAATTACATCAATTTCTATTACTCAAACAGTCAACAGAAGGATCAAATACTACAAGCTTCCTCAATTATGTACAAGGACTTTGTTCTGCACTCCCACTGCTTTTATGTGGCTATATCTCAACAGATTTAAGGTTGTGATCAAAAGATTTAAGGTTTGCTTTCTCAAACTGCAACTTGTTTTCCTCCTACTCTATTCCCATCTTTTATATCAATCATGTCCAATCCAATCAATGAACTAACAGATACTACATGTCTATGAAGAGTGTACCAGTAACAAAGGGCCGGCCTGAAACATCAGGTCAAATATTCAGAGCATAGGACCAAAGTTTGAACACAGAGCATGAAAAACACAAAGCCATATAAGCTTATACCTTCCATTCATGCGCTGTGGTTCAGAAGGAAGAGTAGCTCGCACACGTGTTTTCTCCTGTACGCGGTCGGCGGTCGGCGAGGGCGGTACGCAGTCGGCGGTCGGCGAGGGCGGTACGCGGTCGGCGGTCGGCGAGGGCGGTACGCAGTCGGCGGTCGGCGAGGGCGGTACGCCGTCGGCGGAGAGCACACGAGGAGGTTATCGGAGACTGGCGTGGCGGAGAGGGAAGACCGGCGTGGCGGAGAGGGAAGACTGGCGTGGCGGAGAGGGAAGACTGGCGTGGCGGAGAGGGAAGACTGGCGTGGCGGAGAGGGAAGACTGGCGTGGCGGAGACAATTTTGGACTAACCCTAATTTTGCGCTCTTTTGTCTGGGAGGGAAGACAAAAATTTCCCAAGTTTGTCTTAGAGGGAAATTTTAATTTGTCTTAGCTTAGAGGGAAATTTCATAACAAAATAATAATTTAATTACTCGAGTCGCTACATCCGGTCAATTAAAATAGAATCGGGTATATAGGTACAGAACACGAGATTCATAGATTTCTATAATGTAGATTCATAATTTCTAATTTAAATACAGTTGTATAGATTAATAATTTATATATAGTAAATTCATAATTTCTATACTGCAGATTCATAATTTCTGTATTGTTGATTCACAATTTCTAAAATGTATAGTTATAAACACTTGGGAATATGAACATCGCAAATTATAAACACAACGTTCTGTAATTGTATGTGAATATAGATCAGAGTTATTCAATCATTATGAATATGCATTTCAATTCAAAAATTATGAATATATAGTTTGGTAATTATGACATACAGCTAATTAAGATCGCGGCGGCAAAAGAAATGGGATATAGAAAATTGTACGGCATCGATCAACTACTCTTTCATATCCATTCTCAACGTGTTTCAGGCATGCCGGAGGGGTCGATTACCAACAGTTTCAACCTTGTTAGTCATGCGCTAGCCGGAAGGGTCGATTACCAACATATAGCTAACCTTAGCTTGTTAGTGAGAGTAACACATCTTTTGTACTAATAGTGAGAGTATATTTTTAATATAAATATAAAATTAAAATTTCGTCACTAAATCATAAACTTTTAACTAGAGTAATTTTTAACCGTCACAAAAATTATGCAAACAATACATTTAATGAGGGATTTTTTTACCCGTCACTAAATTTTTGTCACTAAAAGCTGTTTTTCTTGTAGTCTACATAAGTGTTGTTGTCGCTTGGTGGGTTTAACTTAGTTTATTATGTTAGTGGTCCTAGGTTCTATTCTTCTTGGGGGGAATTCTTTAACTATTTTCTAAAATTGTTGTCTTGGTTTTCACAAACAACACAGAAGCAACCCAGTTATATACCAGATGTTGCACTTTTAAACATAAGAGGTTGTGTTGTGTAGTTGGTAAAATTGTGTACTTGTTAAGCATGAGGTCATAGGTTCGACTCTTCTAGTTAACATCTTCATTTTTATTTTATATACCTGTTAAATAATGATGCGCAACGACAACGGTTGTTTAAAACCGTTGTCTTTATAGTGTTGTGTATTCAAATACACTTAAAGACAACATACCAAAGACAACGGTTAAATAAAACCGTTGTCTTAAACAAATAACGAACATGCAAAGACAACGGTTTTATAAAACCGTTGTCGTTTTAGTGTTGTGTATTCGATTGTGTTTAACGACAACACACCAACGACAACGGTTAAATAAAACCGTTGTCTTTTTTTAAAAAAAGAGCGCACAAAGACAACGGTTTTAAACAACCGTTGTCTTTCTAGTGTTGTGTATTCCAGTGCGCTTAAAGACAACACACCAACGACAACAGTTAAAAAAACCGTTGTCTTATTTAAAAAAAAAACGCACATAGACAACGGTTTTTAAAAACCGTTGTCGTTGTGGTGTTGTCTTTTCACAAAATGCACAAAGACAACACACTTATAACAACGGTTAAGTAAAAACCGTTGTCTTTGACAAAAGTGTTGCATCAAAGACAACGGTTTTGGACCAAACTGTTGTCTTTTATACAAAAGACAACACTTTTCTTAAAAACTGTTGTCTTTCTAGTGTTGTCTATGTGCATTTTTCTTGTAGTGACTGTATGTGGCTTGGTTTTTCAGCCCAACCACAGTAGAGATTTTGAATTTAGACATGATATACTTTTGGATCCTTATATTGGAATTGTACATATCTGCCAAATTTCAACTAAAGCAATTTAATTTGTTTAAGTAGTTGGAAATTGTGTCTGTTACATGTACATATTTAACATGTCCAACTATGGTGGGGAATTATAATCCTTGTTAAATTAGTTGGACTTGAGGATCATTAGTGTGTATATCATTTATGCTCAATAATAACTTTATTAGTGGGAGTAATGGTTTGATCAGTGGGAATGATCATTTAAAAGATCAATAAGATGCCCCATTTGATCAGTGGGAGTGATCATTTGGAAAGATCATTAAAGATGTCTCACTTCAAGATTGCTCCACTTCAAGGATAAGACATGCTCAATAATAACTTTATTAGTGGGAGTAATGGTTTGATCAGTGGGAATGATCATTTAAAAGATCAATAAGATGCCCCATTTGATCAGTGGGAGTGATCATTTGGAAAGATCATTAAAGATGTCTCACTTCAAGATTGCTCCACTTCAAGGATAAGACACCTTGCCTTGTTATTATAAAATCATCAATAGTTCAATTTGTTAAACTAGCTACATGTTGTGCAACATATTTCTGAAAATGTTGTAACAACATTAATAGTTTTTATTATAACAATGGCATTAAGTTTATGGTGAACTATCACGAGTTTGATTCTTTAGCATTTATTGGAGTCTTTCGTTTCATCAAATTGATCCTGGGCCATTAAGATTTAAAAGGTTCAAGATTCAATGTTGAGAGACATAAAGCATGCAAAGACTCATGATGTTGGTTCATATAGATGAATCTTGAGGATTTTTTGTTTTTATGATGATACAATATTTTTGTTGTTTCATAAAGTTACATTAATAAATCCTCGGTATTGCTCTATGACATGAAAGTTGGGCTTCCTTCCTTTGTTTTGGAGATCATTTATAAGGTGTATGTTTAAAGTTCCGTTTGTGGGCTTAGACTCATGAATTTGTTATCTAAGTCGTTGGAATATGGACTACTCAATTATTATCTTTGGCTAAGATTATTGAGAGTAGGAGTGACAGACGTGTCAACTCTGAAAACTTAGCTGTCAGCAATAATGTTAAAGATAATGAGTTAGTCATGTAATATATTAGCATTTTGCTAATAGTTTCGGATCCCTACTTAAGGCATACTTATAAGAACTTTAGGGATCGTACATGGTACATGGAACTTATTATGTGACTATATTGTACGTACATTTATGTTGTCACCTCTATGTAATTTGGATGGTTTCTCCTATGGTTATGCGCATATTTATTTGAGAAACATCCATAAGGTTGGACCAAGAGTAAACATAGGGTTTATTCATAAAGAACCTGAGTTGAGAATCAAAATGCATGTGATGCATAGATGATATTACTCACACTTCAATTTAGAGGACATACCACTATGATTCATGTTTTTTGATATTCAACAAAGGTTGTGCCAATACTTGCACAAAATGGAAAATTGTAATATTTTCCACTAATATTGTACAAATGAAGTTGTGCAAGTTTATTAGGCCAAATTTAGCCATTGCGGCAATGATTAGTTTTGATAACTAATTATAATCAAGAATAAACATAAGGTTTATTCATTAAGTTTTGTTACCACATAAAGTACTTAGAGGAAAAGTTACATTTGTGGTCATAGTGGATACTACTCCCACTAAGAGGAACTATCTCTATAGTTACATTCATGTTTTCTATTTCCTTAAGTTTATACTTGCACCAAGTGGGAGAATGTAAACAATATTTTCCATTAAGTCATATTATTGTGGTGCAAGTTTAAATAGGGCACTTTATGGCTACTTAGTGGTAGCATTAATGTTGTAACGGAAATAACAGTTTCCGTTACAAAGCCTATATTGATGGCATATAAGGCTATATAAGTATAGGTCCTCCCACTGCTCTGGAACACCTGAAATACACCATCTATACTGTCTGGAGATCAAGTGGGAGACATTGTTACTATGTAGAAATTGCTACTAGATGATTTACACTGCAATGCACCAAACGTATCAACTATGGCTGGAGTTTTTCTTGATTCCTACGCTTCCGCTACAAGGTTAGATCATTACAATTATAATATTGTATAATTAATCTAACACATGGTCCATTGCTTAGCACGAACTTCATCTTTGGCGAACAACAACCATGTTTTTTATGCAATAATGCAATGTAAGAATCAACTATGGTTGGAGGTAAGCCCATGTTCGATCTATGTTTATCTCTGCCTAGTTGTTTAAATTGAATTATATATATTTTTGATATGCAATTTATATTTGTTTAGAGTTTTGTATACATATTGAAATGTGCAGGCATATATTGATATATGCATATGAATGCTTGCATTCACCAACTATAATTTTTGGTATATATTTACTTCTGAAATACATATATTGTTGAAATATACAAATATTTTTTGAAATACCTTCGGGATTATTGTCATTGCCGGACTCTGTTTGAAAATGTATGAACCGGTCATTTGGTTTTATTTGCTGCATGACCGGCATATATTCTTGATGTCCCTGTCACCGGAGCACTGTTGCTTTGGGCAGTGTCGTTGGGCACTGTGACAAGCCCCATGGGTGCTATTTTGGTTTAATAACACTATTACCTGTGCGATTTGTTGGAGACAACATGTGCCATCCATGGTTGCTAATGCGTCTCCTCATCTTCCTAGGGGGGATGGAGGGTCGTCAGTGTCTACTCTGTTTTCGACGATGGCATGCAATGATCTAGTACGTAAAGTAGAATAAGAAATAAACTTTGCATAATTAAACATAGTAATGCATACTCTATTACCTTTAATTATAATTATTGCCATAAAATTAGTTGATGATAATCCATATATATGCATTTCCATTTCGTGCATAATTAGTGCACACCAATGATTATGGTGCTTTATATATGATTGTAATCTTTACTTGTTCATTGCGTGATTATTGTTAGAAATAATTATTTTCTAACACTGGTTTATATAATAAAGGTTGTAATTCCATAAGGTACTCACGTTGATGATTAGCATAGACGGAGCCAAAGGGGCAGGGGGGTCAGCTGCCCCCCTCACCCCACCCCCACCCCTACCCCTACTCCTACTCCATATATAATTTTTGTATGTATATATGTGTATATAGTACATTTTTGAGTATTAGTATATAAAAACTGTTAATTGTTCATAAGAAATGAGTTAAATTAGTTGGTAGAGCATGCATTTGGTTATAATAAAGGTTAGTCGTTTGAATCATATAGTTTTTTGGCTCCTTCCCTATGACTCTAACACAATCACGTTTTAATAGTTTTTTAATATTTGATACACACATACATATATATATATATTCAAATTATTTTATCAAATTAATTATGTTTCATATTTTGTTATGAATATTTTTATAAAGTTTCGATTTGTTTTATTTTTCGCCATATCCAATAATATTTACACCTATATTTCTTAGGTAATTTATTTATTTATTTTTAAATATCTCTTTTATTTTAATGTTTCGCCTTTACTGAAAAAAATTTGTGAATCGGTACCTATTTCGCCCCCCCTCAACAAAATTCCTGGCTCCGTCCCTGATGATTAGTGATGTGTAAAGACGGAATTACTGGGTGAAATTCCCTCCCTCTCATTCTGTTAAAATTATAAGTTTATAAGGATTAAAAGATGTATAATGGAAAAAGGTTATGAGTTTCACATTCCTAAAGGGATTTCTATTCCTAAAAGGAGGTCACATTCCTAAAGGAGGTTCCAATTCCTCTTGAAAGAGGATTTCTCATCACATCTATAAATACCCAGGAAAACTCTAGGGATGTAACGGTTTTTCAAGTCTCTAAGTTTTCTAGTCTCCGTATCATCAGGAGGTGATTAAGGTATACAGGTGAAGCATTATATTCTTGATTCATTCAATTTAGAGATTACATCTTCAATGGAACCAAGTAGTTATATATTTTCTATTTAATTAAAAATCCATGATCATGAACATTGTTTAGTTGATTGATTTGATTTACATGCGATCATTGTTAATTGTGCTTCCGCATTCAAGTTATAGCGCATAAAGGATTATTTAACATTTGGTATGATTTACATGCGATCATTGTTAATTGTGCTTCCGCATTCAAGTTATAGCGCATAAAGGATTATTTAACATTTGGTATCAGAGCCTGCTTGTAAATTGATAAATCACTAAAATTAGGATTCATTATATTTGGGAATGTTTTAATTATTGAGGTTTAATTACGTATGTAGTTTTTGGTGGTCGTTGTTGATGGAATCAATTGATCAAATCGATCAATAAACATACATACTGTTTTGAATTGAAATCAAACATGTATTATATAATTATATATATGTTGCATGTGCGCGTACTGTACACTATATATGTAATTATACACTTGTGGAATCAACATTAACATATATGGTTGCTTTGTATGTGCATACTGTTTTTAAATATATATTATATGTTATGGCTAGCTATCGTACTGTTTATATGCATAAAGTGATTTGCATATCTTTTGTTGAAACATATATGTTGTTTGCCTGTGCGTACTATTCATATGTACATATATTATAAATTGATTGGCAATTTTTGGAATCAAACTATGTACAGTTCAGGGCCATGTACGTACTGTTCAAACATGTAATGCAAATTTTTGTTATCTTCAAGCATCACATATATGTCATACGTGTATGTATATACTGTAATTTGTATATGCTTTGGAATGTTTTAATTAACATTTGATGATGATGATGGATTTGGATTCACTGAACGAACAAAAACAACGTATGGCTCTCCTGGCTGCGCTATAATAAGATATTAGTGTTGGCAGCTAGGGTTCATGTTATATGATGAAGAACATAACATGTATTGTGGGCTTGACTTGGTTAGCCTATTAATGTTGTTGGGCTCAAATAATTAATCAAAGTTATGGAATATTTTGTTCGACAAATTAAATTGAGTCTATTTGGGTTATTTAAGGCATTACAGACTCACTTTAAATTCTAGACTCATTTAATTTGGGTTTATATTGATTTATTTAAGGCATTAAGGAGACTTGCTTTAAATTATAGGTCCATTTGAGATCAATTATAGTTGGAGGTTATATCCACTATTAATTTATATATATGTTTATAAATGAATTATTAACATAAAGTGAGTGTGTTAGTCGCCAAAGCGGCCCACTCATGACAATAGCTAAATAATCATTTATGTTTATGTTTACAACATATATATAAATTAATGTTTACTTACATAAATGATTTATTAGCATAAGGTGAGTGTGTTAGTCGCCAAAGCGGCCCACTCATGGTATTAGCTAAATAATCATTTATGTTTATGTTATAACATAAATTAAGGTTTACTTAAATGAGTTATTAGCATAAGGCGGGCAATCGTTATATCCTACACCACGGCGCACATAGCACTGTGCGCCGCGCGCCTCCCAAAACGACGTCGTTTTGGGGTAGTGTTGGGAGGCGCGGTAGGAAGTTGCTAAGATTATGTGTATTTGTTCACAACGTTATGTGTATTTGTTCACAACGTTATGTGTATTGGTTCATACAGTTATGTGTATTTTTTATACAATTGTACATTCTTTTTATACAATTATGTACATCCGAATCAGAAAATTTGTGTGTATTATGTTAAGAGTTGATGTGTATTATGTTAAAAGTTTATGTTTATTATGTATTATGTTAGATTATGTGTATTATCTTTTAAAAAGAGTATGTATATTTTGTTATATAATTATGTACATTCATGTATAACATTATGTGTATTCTAGTATAACATTATGTACATTCTTGAACAGCGGGTTTTTTTTTTTAAGAAAAAACTACTGCCATTCACTGGGGCGGGAAATTTCAAAAAAAAAAATAATTAAAACGACGTCGTTTTGCATCTGGACGCATAGTGCAACGCGCGCCGTGGTGTAGGATATAAATTGCCTAAGGCGGGTGTGTTAGTCGCCAAAGCGGCCCACTCATGGTAATAGCTAAATAATCATTTATGTTTATGCTACAACATAAATTAAGCTTTATTCACATAAATAAATTATTAGCATAAGGCGAGTGCGTTAGTCACCATAATGGTCCACTCAAGGAAATAGCTAAATAATTATTTATGTTTACAAATGTTTATTGTACACAGGTATTTTGCATCATTGAATGACACTAAAGGATTGATAAACATTTGTGATCATTGACACATGGTTCTAGCGGTTGCCCAAAGGTAGATCAGACATGTGATTAATGACAATTTAGGAGATTTTGATTCTTGTTTTGTTAATATGTAGTGCATGTCCAAAGATGACCTATATATTAAATTGGAACTTGATGAATAGTCTCATTCAAGTATGAGTGAATTATGCATGTCGGTAAAATGACATTGTATTTAAATTTGACCCAAAGGCGAATTTAAATGCAAACTTAAGGTCTATAAATTATAATCTGAATAAAGGTTTGTTACTCAAAGCAATTGATATGTGAGATAAATGTTTGCAGTAAACACTATCGTATCATGCTATAATGGTGGCAGTTCTGATGTCAGTAATAATAGCAGCAAGTCTAAAAGTAATAAAGAAGGGCAAGCATCTTATGAAGGTGTAAGGTGCTGTTCAGAAAGTGCAGAAATGTTATTTCTATAACAAACTTGGGCACAAGCAGGCTGAATGCCTGAAGAGGATAGCTTGGATGGAAAAGAAAAGTATACATTCAGTTTCAATATGCTTTGAATCCAATCGTATTGAGGATCCTTCTATTACTTGGTGGGTAGACATTGGTGCTACAACACATGTTTCTAACATTATGCAAGGTTTTTTGATGTTTCAACCTCAAAGGGAAAATGAAAAGTTTTTTTCATGGGAAACAGGATGAGAGCTAGAATTGAAGGTATTGGAACTTAAAGAATTAAGCTAGATACATGTTTTTGCCTTAATTTTGAGAATTGTCTGTATGTTCCAGATTGTTCTAGAAATCTTGTTTCATTAGCATCTAGGTTGGATACATTGGGTTTTTACTTTAAGATTGGAAACAAATGTTCGTATCAACAAAAGACCTTTTATGGTTCTGGTGTTTTTGTTGGATACACTATACTGTTTCAATCTTAATGATGGCTTTGTTAATTCCTTGTTTAATGTTATGAGTGATATTTGTGTTAAATGGAGTGCACCAAAAGAATCTTCAGCTGACTTGTGGCATAAAAGACTTAGTCATATATCCAAAGAAGGGATATTGAGACTTATTAAGGTTGGAATTTTGTCTCAATTTGATTTTATTGACTAGAATGATGCATGTGTCGATTGCATAAAGGTAAAGCAAGTCAAACATGTATCAATACACTCAGCCACAAGAAGCTCAAGATTACTTTATTTAATACATACAGATATCTATGGTCTTTTTGATGTTCCGTCTTGGGGCGGTGAGAAATACTTTATTATCTTTATTGATGATCATTCTGGGTACTGTTACATCTATTTACTGCATGAAAGATCTCAGTCTATAGATGTCCTAGAGACATTCATATTTGAAGTTGGGAGTCTTTCAAATAGAAAGGTGAAGACAATTAGATCATATAAAGGTGATGAGTATTATGGGAAAACATCAAAAGTTGCGCAAATTCCTGGCCAATTTAAGAAATTCCTCGAATCTAAGGCATTTGTGAGCAATACACAATGACAAGCACACCATAACAAAATGGTGTGGCAGAAAGGCGAAATCGTACTCTAAGGTAAATGGGTAGGAGTATGGTCAATAAATGTACATTGTCTATTTCATTGTGGATATATGCATTAAGGGCAACATCATACTTACTCATTAGGGTTCCTAGTAAGGCTGTTTCTAAAACACCTTATGAACTGTGGATAAGAAGGAAACCTAGTTTGAGGCATCTTCACATTTGGGGCTATCAAGCTGAAGTGAGGATATATATAATCCAAATGAAAATAAATTGGATTCCAAAACCATTAATGATTATTTCATTGGATATCCAAAAAGGTCTAAATGGTACATGTTTATTGTCATAATCATAAGTACGAGGATTGTTGAGTCTAGTGATGCTCGCTTCATTTAAAATGGCAAAGTTTGTGGGAGTGTGGGAGCTCGTAATGTTAAGATTAAGGAGTCATTGATGGATTCAGATGCATCAAGTGATCCTTTTTCCATGATGTAGTTCCTATTGCTGCAGTGCAGCCTTATGGAAATAATTTGGAACAACAGCAACTAGACTCTCTCATTCCACACGAGGAAGCTATTATAAATGAAGATGAGGTTGAAGCTCAAGCTGATGATCAAGTGAAACTTCAACAGGAAGAGACATTACGGAGATCTACTAGACAGAAAAGATCAGCCATTCCTGATGACTACATTGTTTGTGCACTTGAGCATGAAAGTGACTTGAGCATTGATAATTATCCAGTCTCATTTAACCAAGACATACAGGATAATAATTCTCCTTGAGAATTATTTTGGTTTTAGTGTCTCATTCTGTTCTTGAGCTCCGCCAAATAGTTGTTAAAATTGCCTTTCTGAATGATAAATTAAAAGAGGAAGTATACATGGATTAGCCGCAAGGCTTCATGGGCACAGGAAAGGAAAATCTGGTATGTAGATTGAAGAAGTCAATCTATGGATTAAAACATGCTTCTAGACAATGGTACTTGAAATTATCATTTAGTTTTGTAGAGATCGCCGTTGATCGGTGTATCTACATGAAGGATTAATGGAAGCAAGTTTTTAATCCTACTATTACATGTTGACGACATTCTTCTAGCTGCTAATGATAAAGGAATGTTGCGTGATGTTAAGAAATATCTTTCTAAGAACTTTGAAATTAATGTTATGGGTGAGGCTTCATATGTGATTGGAATAGAAATATTCTGTGATAGATCATATGGGATTTTAGGTTTATCCTAGAAGGCTCACATTAACAAAGTTTTAGAAAGATATAAACTGGAAAATGGTTTTAGTAAATTTCCAAACAAATAAATACCCGAAGTACGGGTAGTCGATCCTCAGGGAAGTGGGTACTAACCACTAGCTACTAGACTACTCACATGAAGCTGGTCTTAACAAAACAGATGATTTTGGCAATTGTAAGCGAGAAAATAGCTAAATAAACTAACTAAGCAGATTAATGAAGACAATAGAGCAAAATAGGATTACTGGGATCTAAGGGGGTGTTTGGTTGGATGGAAAACGTTTTCCATGGAAAATGTTTTCTTAAAAGTGAAGGAAAATGTTGTTTTATGTTGTTTGGTTGGATGGAAAACATTTTCCATTGGAAAATGGATTCCTCGAACTTGAGGAAAATGAATTCTTTGCAAAGGGGTGGGATTTTGTTTTCCATATGGATTGGGAAGAAAAATAATATGAGTGTACCATTTTATCCTTATGAAGTTTCTTAATTACATAGACACTTATTTATTCAAACATCCTTTTAAGGGAATATTGGTCTTTATATTCATTATTCCTTATCTTTCTAAACCCAACCAAACAATGGAATTCATATTCCCAGTAATTTATTTTCCACCAACCAAACAATTAAATCAATTTTCCAGGAATTTATTTTCCATGGAATTTCAATTCCATTTCCCTTCAAATCTTTTCCAACGAACCAAACAGGCTGTAAGTGTTTAATCCCCTAGTGCCAATCAAAGATGCAATATTTAATTCAGATTTAAACCTGTGTGAGAATGGAGATGTTGAATTGAATTACTCTCGTAATCTCTATCCCTAGTGAATATCCACTCTCGTGCGTAAAAACACTCAATAAGAAAAAGAAACAGCATTCATTAATTCCTAATTACTACCATCTCTCGAACTGGCAATAATCATTAATTAAATTCCCTAACAAAATTGCCCTTTCTCAAGGTGCAACAGTCAAATGCAAACATGTGTGCCCTAATTTATGCCTAAATCTCGTTCAGACATGAATATGGCTATGAGGCTAGCAATTTAGGCCTTTAATCACTAGCAACAATAATAAGATATACGATTGCAACACAAGTAATAAAAACTGACATAAATATATTAATGAAATTAAGCTCTGGGCACATAGGTTCATAAACACATTCACCCAGAAATCCCTAAGGTGTTTTAGCCACTCATGGCCATAATAGCATTCAATACAAAATCAAAGAATAAACAAACAACGATTGAAGTAAAAGAAAAAGGGAAAGAATTGTCCCGAATCTTCCTAGTGATTTCTCTTCTCCAAGGCCGATTGTAGATCTTGATCTTATTCCTCTCAAATTTGCTCTGTTCTTGTCTCCAAAATCGCGGTCTGAGCTCTAGGGTTGATAGAAAGGGGTCTTTATATAGTAGAAACCGAATGTGGGGTAATTTGGGAAGTCTTCGCGCCTTTGGAAAGATCTGGAATTCGCGACCTCGACGCGTCGAGCCTTCGATCCTTCCTTCATGTTGCGTTCTGGAAATTCTCGACGCGTCGAGCCTTCAACTTCAGCTCAGAGATTGCTATTGGAATTTCTCGACGCGTCGAATGAACGTTGACTTTACTCCTACTTCATTTTGACTCCGGTTTTGCTTGGAAAACCTTCATTGCTTTTGCGTTAGTCCTGTAATGGCTTAAAAACACTACCAAACACCGTAAAACATTCAAAGTCAGTGTAAAACCACATTTTAATGAGAAAGCAAGGAAAAAGGCGTTGAACATGCCAATCCGTTGAATTTAAGCTTCCAAAATGAATCAAATAACCAATAAAAACATGTGTAATTGAGATTACATCATCCCCCCACACTTGAACCTTTGCTTGTCCTCAAGCAAAATACTTTGGTGAATCACAAGTCAAGCACAAAAATCACCTCTACTCTCTCATGCACAACCTAACATACCACAAACCAGTCTTACTACAAAACAACATGCTTCAAGAATTATCTCTGTTTGGCACACAAGTTCCATTCTCAGGTCAATATCAAAGCACATAGATTATTAGTGTGAGAAATCTAGTGCGCACATGTACTCAATTAGGTTTATGCAAAACACAACATCAGAAAAATGTCCTATGGGCTTGCCCTTCATACTCCTCCTGGTATAGAATTAAGATTGCATGCAAAGATCAAGTAGGTCTTTATTTAGCTTGTAATAGGGCCAGGGGTCAAAGGTAATAGAAAAAAGGGGTATGGAATATTATCAAAAGAGGGAGAATGACACAATTATCTATCATCTTTAAATAGTAGAAGAGATGAACCAATAGTGATTAAGGGAGCAAAAAGCAACTCATCAATACTGTAAAAATTCTAATAGAATTGGGGGTCTAACATAAAACTTCCAATCAAGCTAAATTACAAACTGACTTTTTTTTCTTCTTCTTCTTTTCATTCGTTTTTTTTCTTTTGCACTTTTCATAACAAACTAAATAAGAGATGAAACTTCATACAAATAAACTAGACCCCCACACTTAAGCTTTTCTGAATAAAAATTGCTTTTATGAACGAGCTCCAAAGTGATCTCTTCTATAGGACTTTCTAAGATAAAAGTTACATTCTCTCAAGGGTGGAAGGATATAAATTTGGCTAAGGGCTATGGGATTAATAATGTGGGTTTAAGCAAAGAAAGAATCACAAAAATTGGGATTAAGTGCTTAGCACTTATTTAACAATGAAAAAAGCTCAAAGGGGACACAAGGGATAAATACTCTTATGAGTTGGGTTGGTTTAAAGGCCATAGGTTACGAAAAATGGCCTAAATCACTTCTAAACATGCAAAAATCAGACTACACCCGAGGAGTATTGGGACAAGTTCTAGTAAGCCAACCAAAGCCGGGATTCCACATAATCTTTCACTAGCAATGCACTAACCACTAGATTAAGAATTTAGTCCAATTTAGTGGTTGACAATGATATTAACAAGGGAATAGCTCAATTATGTGTTACACTTTGATTCATCTATGGCACATTGAGATGCAGCAAGTTCCACCAAAACAGACCACTAACCGACATGAGAGAGCAATTGCAATTAAGTTCTATGACAAGCAGTTCATTAACCAAAATAGACATGAATCATTCAAGCAAAATGTTCAAGTAGATAACTAGCAACCAAAAGAGCACAAGTTGGACAATTAAGCACAATTACTATTTAAACGGGCAGAATGTCAAATAACAAACCTAAATACTAAACAAAAACTAGAAAACAGCACTAAATAACAAAACAATGAAAGGAAAAACAAAAGAGAAACTACCCTCAATCCTCCCCCCCCCCTCCCCTCCCCCCCCCCCCCCCTCCCTCCCCTCACACTTAGAAAATACATTGTCCCCAATGTAACAAAATAAAGAAAGGAAAAAGAAATTGATGGATTACTTTAAAATGGCTATTGCGGATCAACATCCGGAAGCGGTGGTGGTGGATAATAGTCCTGGTAAAAGTCTGGAATGTACTAGGGATCCTGAAACCAAGGTGGTGGTGGTCGGAACTGAGGTGTGAAACCAAGGAGTGCTTGGTTTTGCTGGTGTACGGATGTGCCCATAAACCAGTTGACCTCGTCACTCCGTCTCCTGAAATCTTGCTGCCGCTGGACTTCTTCCTGGTACTGCCTCATAAACTCCTGCATGTCATAAGGCTGGGCAGGAACTGGAGCAGGAAGCTGAGGGACGTTCTCCACAGCGGCATCCTCCTCCTCGTCATCGTCCCCCTGGGAACGGGCAGTCCTGGCCTGTAGCGGGTGGCAATATAATGTTGTGAGATAAAAGCCTATGGTACCACCCAGACCTCCTGGGTTCCATCAATAGGTACCCCTGCCAATTGACAAAGGTGAGTAATAAGGTAAGAATGGCCAAGATAAACCCATCCTTTTGCATCCGCCGTTTCACGGATGTTTCCATTGATAATTGCACCAATATCGATGGTCTTCTGCTCCTTGATGCAGTAGGTTAGGAGCACTTGATCTTTTCGAACATTCCTCTTATGAGAGTTGGGGACGAGTTTGGCTTTGATGAAATCCAGGATTGCCCGATCAGTCGGCTGGAAGTACTTGTAATCCATGTGGGAGGCTACACCCCCCCCCCCTTAATGTTTCATTCAGCGGCTGGGTTGAAATATCTAGTTATTCTATCCAACCAGCCACTCTCCATGCCGCCACAACCCATGTCCCTGTGAAAATAGTCATCCCCGCGGTAATCAACGGTTCCGTAGTACGCGTTAATGACCGCGGTGGAGAAGTCCACCTAAACGCCCCGGACCGTGCATATGTTATCTCGAAGGCCCTCTTTTGCGTTGGCATAGAACTCGCGGACTAGAGCGCCAAACGCATCTCCTGGTTGAGCTAGAAATCGTGGTCCCCAATTCCACGCCACGGGAACCGCAATTTCTGCCCCTCTTTCTTCCGAATTGGCCTTGCAGACATCAAACGTTGGTATCTGTCGGGCGCGTCGGGTGTAATGGAACGGTCAACTGCCGGGGCTTGGGGTTGTGCCCGAACTTGGGACGATGATTCCCCTCTTGGCCTCTTGGATGGTGCTCGTGCCTTGGGTTCCATATGGAAAGTCTACAAAACACAAGGTTAAAGCAATAATCTCAAGTAGTATGACGTATCAAATATAGCCAAGATATCACAAAAGAGGCAAAGGTTCCTAAACTCTTCAATGTTAGGCATAAAATTCATTTAGGCATTTTATCAAACACTTTGTGGGCATGAACTTTGACTAGAAGTCTTAGTGTATTTGAAACCCCTAATCCATCCCATTGATTCACCACAAACAAACAAATGAAAGATATAATTAGCAATCATAATGTGCCAAAGAAGCTAGACTAAATAATGCATAAACATCAAACCACTAAGCCAATAGATTCTAACAACAAATGGAAAGGGAAACTAAATAGCATGAATCAAAATACGAGTGCAAGGTATCAATAATATGCAAGAACGACATACAAAGCAATATTCAATAAAAAAAAATACCTGGAGTACAAGTAGTCGATCCTCAGGGAAGTGGGGTACTAACCACTAGCTACTAGACTACTCAAGTGAAGCTAGTCCTAACAAAACAGATGATTTTGGCAATTGTAAGCGAGAAAATAGCTAAATAAACTAACTAAGCAGATTAATGAAGACAATAGAGCAAAATAGGATTCCTGGGATCTAAGTGTTTAATCCCCTAGTGCCAATCAAAGATGCAATATTTAATTCAGATTTAAACCTGTGTGAGAATGCAGATGTGGAATTGAATTACTCTCGTAATCTCTATCCCTAGTGAATATCCACTCTCGTGCGACAAAACACTCAATAAGAAAAAGAAACAACATTCATTAATTCCTAATTACTACCATCTCTCGAACTGGCAATAATCATTAATTAAATTCTCTAACAAAATTGCCCTTTCTCAAGGTGCAACAGTCAAGTGCAAATGTGTGTGCCCTAATTTATGCCAACCTCTCGTTCGGACATGAATATGGCTATGAGGCTAGCAATTTAGGCCTTTAATCACTAGCAACAACAATAAGATACATGGTTCCAACACAAGTAATAAAAACTAACATAAATATATTAATGAAATTAAGCTCTGGGCACATAGGTTCATAAACACATTCACCCAGAAATCCCTAAGGTGTTTTAGCCACTCATGGCCATAATAGCATTCAATACAAAATCAAAGAATAAACAAACAACGATTGGAATAAAAGAAAAAGGGAAAGAATTCTCCCGAATCTTCCTAGTGATTTCTCTTCTCCAAGGCCGATTGTAGATCTTGATCTTGTTCCTCTCAAATTTGCTCTGTTCTTGTCTCCAAAATCGTGATCTGAGCTCTAGGGTTGATAGAAAGGGGTCTTTATATATTAGAAACCGAATGTGGGGCAATTTGGGAAGTCTTCGCGCCTTTGGAAAGATCTGGAATTTGCGACCTCGACGCGTCGAGCCTTCGATCCTTCCTTCATGTTGCGTTCTAGAAATTCTCGATGCGTCGAACCTTCGACTTCAGCTCAGAGATTGCTACTGGAATTTCTCGAAACGTCGAGAGTTGGGTTCGACGCGTCGAATGAACGTTGACTTTACTCCTACTTCATTTTGACTCCGCTTTTGTTTGGAAAACCTTCCTTGCTTTTGCATTAGTCCTGTAATGACTTAAAAACACTACCAAACACTGTAAAACATTAAAAGCATGTGTAAAACCACTTTTTAATGAGAAATCAAGAAAAAAGGCGTTGAACATGCCAATCCATTGAATTTAAGCTTCCAAAATGAATCAAATAACCAATAAAAACATGTGTAATTGAGATTACATCAGAAAACTTCAAAGAGGGTCCTGTGATACTTACAAGGCACTAAGGACCACATGCTCACATTTAAAAGAACGAATAACCTGGAGGTTATAGGTTATTCGGACTTAGACTATACCGGATGTTTGGATACTCAAAAATCTATATCCAGATATATATTTTCCACTTGCTCATAGAGCACTATCTTGGATGTGTGCGAAGGAACCTATCATTGCTACTTCCACTATGGAGGCAGAATTTGTAGCATGCTTTGTGTAACACCCCGTGTTACGACCCCTAAAACCAATTAATCATTTAACCAATTATCCAAAGAAAGAATTAAATTACAATATTTAATTTGGAAAAGGCCCACCATAGTCCGTGGGCCCTCATCTCTACACCCAACCCTTAGTCCTAAAAGAAATAGAGTTAGCAAGCCTATAGTAATTGGACCCTAAGTAAGACTCTTAGATATATAAATAGGGAACATAGGAGGCACCTAGAACCCCCACCACAATAATCTCTCACCACACCAAGAATTCCAAGAATTCCCCTAGGAGAAATCAAGAAAGGAGAAAGCTTAAAGAAAGACCCTTCATAGCCAAGGAATTAATTAAGGCTAAGAGGTAACCCATGTCTCAACAAAACCTATTTTCATAGCTATGATTCCCCTCTTATGATTTCCCCAATATTCTTGTGTGTTGATGATTCGTTATAATGATATTGATAATTGGTGTTATGATTCCATGGGTGATCTTGATGATAAGAGGTTCTTGATGATTACATGGTGTTCTTGATATTCTTGATGATTATATGATGCTCTTGATGTTTATGTGATATTCCTACCGAATCTTGATATTAGAAGATGAATTGTGTTCTTGTTGAAATAAAAGTAATTAGAACCCTAGGTTGTATCGGGAAACTCGTATGGTGTTGTTCTTGGTGTATTGGGTGGGAATTCGTATGTTTGGGTGTTGATTGTGTTTAGAAAAGCATGATAGGTTATGTGCCATATGTTCTCGCTTTTGGATCTGTTAATTGTCTACGTGTTGTTGTCAATTGCGTTTGAAAGTATCTAAGCATGGTTTCGGGTTCCACAATGGTTCCCGGGGCATTTTCTGTGATAAAAGAGTCAGTGGGGGTAGGGGACCCGCCACCTACCCGCGGCCAACATGGGCAACACCGGCAGCGGGCAGCTGCCCGCCGGGCACCCGTTGCCCGAAATCACGCCACCAGCGGGCAGCCGGCGGGTGACCCCTCACCCACCGGCTACCCGCTGGAAAATACCCCACTTCAGGATTTTGGCTTCCCCGTTTGATGTTCCCCCGACCCCCGTGGCGTCCCAACAGACTCCGTCTATCGTGCCCATGTCTAGTTTGATATTTCGGGTACCGTTCGTAGGTTGTATGAGTCTTATATATTGCATGCTAGTTGAATTGCTGTCCCGTTGGCCTAGGTGGAAGAAGTATGAACCCCTTAGGATTATTCCTAGTTTGTGGATGACCACGCATAGGTTTCATTATACGTTTTCTCCCCTTCCCAATGTGTTAATGTGGGTTGCATGTGCTTGCTATGTGTTATGTGTGCATGATACCCCAATTCGGTTGCGATCGAATTGGTTATTCCTGAGCTGCAGTTCAGAAGCTGGCTGCGTTCAGATTTACACTCTCGGGCTGCGGTCCACCGTTTGGTTGCGACCAAACGTTTTTACATGAGCTGCGGTTCATATTTCCTGGCTGCGGTCAGATGACATACTCTTGGGCTGCGGTCCACTGTTTGGTTGCGATCAAACTATGATGAGCTGCGGTTCATCGGTCGGTTGCGATCGACCCCTCCGTGTTGCGATACGGGGCAGGGTGCTGCGGGGCCGTGTCAGAGCTATATGCGCTGACCCTCATGTATGGGCATGCGATTGGTCCTGTGGCGCCAACAAAGTGTGCTATGTGATTAGATATGGATGATTGGATTGTTATGGAAGCGTGACCCTAGGATACATGCTAGTAACTGTATATGCTTGTTTATGACTAATGGTTGTGCTTATCTCTATCTGCCTATGAATTGTGCATGCTTAATTATGACTGTTGGTTGTGCTTATCCCTATCTGTCAAGTCTAATCCCCGTTTTGAAAGCTAGAGTCTCTTAGGATATATCTTCATGCTTCGAAATGGTTTTTCATATATCTATGTATATATCTATATGTATTGTATTTCAACGCGTTGGAGTGGGTTACCAGCATCTCTCACTGGACAGATATATTTGGCTTTCAGGCACAGAAGAGTAGACACTGGAGCGCGCTAGAACCTTGGAGCGTAGAAGTAGTTAATTTCCCTTTCGGCCTGTGTGCCATGATTATGTAGTTACATTATTGAGGATAATAGTTAGTTAGCCTGTGCACCTGAGTTCTCTAGCTCAGGTGTGACATAGCACCCCGTACTCTTCGTAGTATGTTTTGGGAATTAATGAGATTTCACCTTTATTATATAAGCTTCAAAAGTTTCAAAATTTCGGGGTGTTACACTTTGAGGCTACAATTCAATCATCATAGCTGCGTAATATCATTCCTGGTTTGGGCATTGCCGACACTATAGCCAAACCATTGAGGATTCATTGTGATAATACGATAGCTATGTTTTTCTCAAAGAACGACAGATATACTAGAGATGCCAAGCACATGGATTTGAAATTTCTGTCTATTAAGGAGAAGGTACAAAATCAAAAGAGTATCAATAGTGCATATTGGCACCGATCTTATGATCACGGATCCGTTGACTAAGGGATTGGCGCCCATGACCTTCATTAGCCATATCGGAAGGATGGGCATACTGGTAAAGTCCTTGTATAACGGTTAACGTAACTCTTCCATACATGTATGGATTTATGTTTGATGGCACATCAGGTTGATGATACTCTTAGATATCTATTCAGGTTTTGATTTTGTTATGGTTGATGTTGATCACTTATTCATTCATAATTCAGAATTGATAACAATGGTCTTGTTTAAGACATAATGAATAAGGTACTTTCGGATTTTACCTTATTATTATGGTTCGAATTCTTATTAACTGTGATACATGGAAGGGAGCGGGACGCTATGTCAGGCCTTTAACCGCCATGATTCGGTTAATAGAGTTCGATAAGATTGTGACTTTTACATTTTCATATTAAGTGAGCTCAAATTAAGGATTGAAAATTGTAAAGTCACGCATATATGAATCAAGTGGGAGATTGTTAGAAATAATTTATTCCTAACGTTGATTCATATAATTAAGGTGTCATGCTTATATGAATCAAGTGGGAGACTGTTAGAAATAATTATTTCCTAACAGTGGTTTATATAATAAAGGTTGTAATTCCATAAGGTACTCACGTTGATGATTAGTGATGTGTAAAGGCGGATTTACTGGGTGAAATTTTCTCCCTCTCATTCTGTTAAAATATAAATTTATAAGGGTTAAAAGATGTATAATGAAAAAAGGGGGTGGGTTTCACATTCCTAAAGGGATTTCTATTCCTAAAAAGAGGCCACATCGGATTTATATTCCTAAAGGAGGTTCCCCATTCTTCTTGAAAGAGGGTTTCTCATCACATCTATAAATACTCAGGAAAACTCTAGGGATCTAACGGTTTTTCAAGTCTCTAAGTTTTCTAGTCACCGTATCATCAGGAGGTGATTAAGGTATACGGATCAAAGAAGTGAAGCATTATATTCTTGATTCATTCAATTTAGAGATTACATCTTCAATGGAACCAAGTAAGTTATATCTTTTCTATTTAATTAAAATTCATGATCATAAACATTGTTTAGTTAATTGATTTGATTTACATGCGATCATTATATTGTTAATTGTGCTTCCGCATTCAAGTTATAGCGCATAAAGGATTATTTAACAAGTATAATGCAGCTAGCTTATTCTATTGCTTTATATATAATGGCATATCTCGTATTGCAGCAAACATACTTTTTTAGTTGCAATATTATTGTTTGACTTACCAATTACTATTAAATACTCCGTATTACTATTTATTTTTTGAGCTATTTTTTCAGGAATCCTTTTCTATTGCTGGTCATGGATGCGTTTATTGTCCGGCCTTCTGGATAATTGATGAATATTTTCAAATTATATTTGCTTATTGCTTTGGTAATTTAAGAATAATTGAGATTTGTTACCATTTAATTGATTGATTGATCTTAATGGTAATGATAACTGCCTTTTTGTATTTACAGCTATTTTAGATAATTGTCATAATTTGGTTATTAATGGTAGTAATAACGTTAGTTATGTCTATAGACCGTTGTATACATTTTCTTATGAACTTGTTAGAATAAAAACAATAATGGTGGTTATATATTTTTCAAACATTAATGTTTTTCGAATTTAAATTTTATTAAATAAAAAAATACAACCAATGTTTAAAGGCTTGAGATTTTGTCAATTATTTTTTTTAAGTCTCCTAATTGTTATGTGATTATTATGGCTATTCATTGCAATTTTTGAGATTTTGTACTTTTGCCATAATTTGATCATATTTTTAATTATGGAGAGTGATTTTGCAATTTTATGGCAATTAGATATTAGATATTGCATTTTTTTTTTGTGTTGCCATAATAATCTTGATTATGATATTGAGAATCATGTTTTGAAATTCCTAGTGATTTTGCTTCTCCAAAATTTATGCGATAATAATGATGATTATTGTTATTATCAGTGCCTTGCTGAAGATAGCATATCTTTTTTCATGGCAAGCTATTATTATTTTGGTAATCTGGTATATGATTGATGTATATTGTACGGATTACCCTTATAATAATTTTATGATAAAATTGGTCATCCATGTGATGTGATTGACATTGAATTTCCTTGTTTGGACTAAAGGAAAATGTTTTTAATTGTTACCATCTTTTATTACTGGTTTATTGTATCATAGTTTTAGAAAACGAAATGTAGATAAAAAGTAGTAGATGAAAGATAAAGAACAAAATAAGCCATGAGAGTCACATCTTCTTCTTATATACAAGAATATATATATATATTTATATATATATATATATATATATATATATATATATATATATATATATACACACAACATAATTAAGCAGTGAATTAATTATATAGTCGTTACAAATATTACAAAACTAATAATAATTTCTGTAATAAATAAAATATTTATAACACTCACCATTGGATATCATGTCTCGTTAAAAACTTGCTAGGAGAACCCTGTGGGAAAAATCTAGACAAGAAAAGAGTATACGATTAATGAGGCAACCAGTGCAACATATGACTTCACATATATAATGTATTATTTTCTTGTATAGGTTTTTCTAGCAAGTTTTTAATGAGGCGTGATCGTGATCAAATAATGTCCAAGGGGGAGTGTTATAAATATTTTATTTATTATGGACATTATTATTAGTTTTGTAACGTTTGTAACGGCTATATCATTAATTCATTACTTAATTATGTTATATATATATATATATATATATATATATATATATATATATATATATATATATATATATATATATATTCTAGTATTGGAATAAAAAGAGGATGGGGCTCCTAGGGCTTATTTTGTTCTTTATCTTTCATCTACTACTCTTTATCTACATTTCCTTTTTGATGTATATATGTTTGAGCTAACGGGCTAATCGCAATAGTAACAATCTATTGATTCATGTTATCAATATTATAAATACATCTTCAATTCATACTACTGGAAATGAGTGAGAAAAGATATTGACCACGCTTCTATTATTATTATTATTATTATTATTATTATTATTGTTGTTGTTGTTGTTGTTGTTGTTGTTGTTGTTGTTGTTGTTGTTGTTGTTATATATATATATATATATATATATATATATATATATATATATATATATATATATATATATACTATTTATATTATTTAAAAAATAATAATAAATTAATAGAATTACGTAACAAAATTTTAATATAAATTATCAAAAAATAATAAGTGCTTATAAATATTAAGAAATCTAAATTAAATATAATATGTAACAATATTAATCCAACTTATCTATACTAAATTTTTTTGAGTATACTCTAGACCTTCCTTATGAAAAGTAACAATGACATCGTTAAACCACAACATTTAGACTAAATTAAAATAATCATAATAAATATTAAAATATTGGCCACTACCCAAACAAAATTTAGATAATCTAATCTAAAATTATATATGATGGGCCTATGGGCATGACCAAAAAAACAATTAAAGTGAGGTTTGTTAGATGAGAGCCATTTTTTGTAATAATACTCATGATTCTTTACAAGGTAGTATCTGCTATGACCATTCATTTGGAATGATAACCGGGCTGACGTCACACTACATGGTAGTTGGCAGATAGGAGCTATTTGAGAATGTAGAAATGTGTTTTTTTTTCTAGAAGCGGAATAAGGACGCGTTTGGCAGCATAAAGTGGAACTAGCAAATACAAGAAAAATGCAAGGAGGGGGACGGTGTGCTTGGCTCATGGGGGCGTTGGTCGGTCCCCTGGCCCCAGCACCCATTCCACTAAGGGGTGGTATATAAATGCAAGATAATATGTGAGAGATTGATTATAATTGACACTAAATAAATGTTTGTAACTTTGCAATAACGCTAGTCTAAATACTTAGTCTGAAAACAATAGTCTAAATAAATACTACTTTTGGTTTAAATTTCTCTAAATCTTCTTAATTCTCTTTTGGGTAGCATTGTCAGTCTTCATCTTCAGTACTTGTCCTCTTCTTTTTTATTGATAGTGTGTCATGTGCAATTCGGTTACGGGTGGTAGCATAGATGGCAGCGTCATGCAATGAGATTATGGTGTAGGAAGTTTTAGATTAGCCTTGCTGTGTATATGATTGAGATCTTAGTTGTACTATAAACTCTTTATCTTGCAAACATTTGTTAATATTTGGCAATGATAGTTTTTTCCCTACATGTTTCATGTGTTGTGAGATGTGTGTCGTACATAATCATGTGAAAGTATTGAACAAAATATTAATATTTATTATATTTGTATAAAATACTTGGTAAATAAATATATAACATATTCTGTATTATAACTTTGATATTTAATTATAAGATAGTGTAAAAAGAAGATAATGGGCAATGTAGTGAATATAATTAACTAATGAATTTGAAGGTAATGAATCATTGAATTGTACAAAATAAATATAATATAACTAATGAAATTATATCTTTTAAAAAAAAATTCTAACGAATAAATTTTTTTGATAAAGGCATTATAAACTTCTAATTTTAAATTAATTAAATGCATATGTATTATTTTTTGTTGTAGCTACTAATTTATTTAATTTAATAAGATTAATAAAGTGTGGTACTTACTTTTCATCCACAACAATGAAGTAATTGATTTTTTTAATTTCTATTCGTTGTTGAGATAAATTGTTTTAGGAGTTTGTAAATGACAATTGGAGGATGATAATAAATAATTCAAAATATATGATTACAATAGATATTGTTATAATGATATAGTAAAAATTAACTTACATATTTCTTTAATTAGAAGTTTCATGCTTTGATAAAATTCTGAGAATGATGTGTAAACTTGTTCAGAGCCAGTGGGATGTCAACATTGTCAATTCTTTTGAAAATGGTCCTACCGTTTTAGAGTCCAGGTATAGTTGTATTTATGATCAACAACATACGAAATACATTAATACCATAATGACCTAAACATTCCAATAATGTAAAAGCATAATTGAAATATTGAGTCTTTTTTTAAATAATCAAAAGAAGATTAATTAAACGAAAAAAAAAAAAAAAAAAAAAACTTAACCTATATTTTTTTTAAATGCAAGAAAATGATTTTCAAGGTTCTAATTTATAATCTTTGATGCTCAACTTTGAATGCTATATATGTATTTAGTCAGGTTTATATTTGACCAAATTTTATATTGTATTTTTTTTAATACATTTTAACATATTCGTAGTATATATTTAACAATTATGTCAACTCTGATTGGGATGAGATTCGAACCTAAGACCTTTCTTATAGAGATTAATGAGTAAGTTATGAATAATAAATAGTTAACGAAATATTCTGTCAGGTTATTTAAGTGAAAAATAATAATATAATATATGTTAAATAAGGAAAATCATTAAAAAAATACTAAAATCAAAATAATATGAACCATTAATTTCAACAAACAATTACATCAACATTTTTTGTTCCCCATTTATAATTTATATTGTTAAATTTATAAAGAGTTAATACCCAAAATTGTCCTCAACTATAGTGATTTTTCTCAATTTCATCCTAAACGACTTTGGTGTCATAAAATAGTCCTAGACTTTTGTGTTATCGCTCAATCTTATCCTCCGTTTATTTTTTCATCGAAGGATGTTAAATTCGAGGATAATTTAGTAATTTTATATTTAAGTCTTCTCCGTCTCCTTTACTTCACCGGTGTTCTCTCCGTCTCCGAAGACCACCTCACAAATCTGACCTGCACTCCCTCCACTCTTCCTCAAAACCTACGAGATCATCAATTTGGACTTTACAGTCCCTTCAAATATTCATCAATTTGGACTTTACAGTCCCTTCAAATATTTGTGGCGTAGATCTAACCTGCACTCCCTTCACTACCACCTCGCAACTCTGACCTGCACTCCCTCCCTCCATTTATTTTTCTGTCAAATATAGTCAATATAGTCATCGCATTCATCGATCCTACCTGCATCTCGCCCACTATTCGAAGGATTGGACGAAGCTTTGACCTAATCGCATCCAGCGGTGGCCTCCCTCTCATAAATTGCCCCACCAAGGTACGATCCTTTTCAATCGTTGCTAGATAACCCCCCCCCCCCCCCCCCCCCCACTCCTCCTCTGTTATTCTTACTATCGCTTTCCTTGGTAGCAATTTTCTGAGATTACTCTCGAATATCCAGTCTGCGAACTTGCTTGGCGTGTAGATGCCCAATCTCTATTTTGTGGCGTAATTTAAAGGAATAGAGCACAATCTGGAATCAAATCCCCAATCAGATCATCAATTTGGACTTCTGGGAGAATTCTGGGCATTTTTGTTGATTTCCCCTTTTTCGACGACCGGACGGCCGCAGACGAGGTCCACCCCTGCCCGCCGAGTTGCCCCACCAGCCTCCAACCTGCTCTCGTGAACCGCCGAGTTATATGCGAACAAATCTCCTTGCGTGTATAATATGAATATATTGATAATACTCTGCATTTCACTATGAATGTTTAAGTGTATGGCTAAGGGATTAATGTTAAGAAATGGTCAAAATTTGAGGTATTGAGACGGAGATAACACTGGTGAAGTAAATGAGACGGACAGAAGACCTAAATGTAAAATAGACATATTTATTAAAGACATATTTTGTTCAAATCATCCCCTTTGTCTACACAGGTCGAGATCATTCCCCCAGCTGCGCAATCACCCGCGTTGAGCTCTATGTCTTCTCTGTGCACGTCTCTCTCTAATGTAGCTAACTACCCGCAACCTGCACTGGTGGGTGTTCCAACACCATCCGGCGAAAATGCTCTCGATGTCCCCCACTGTTCACCATCAGTTGCGTCCAGTTTGTCGTAACCCACTGTTCCAGAAAGTGGCCAACATACAGGCCAATCCGTGTCTGACTCATAGCCCGTCACCACCTCCAAAACTTCTCAACCGCAGAATAATCTCCGCCGGTTTTCCCGGGAGCGTCGTCCTAATCCTAGGTATTCTGATTATGTCATTAACCAAGTCACGTCACATCCCTTGCCTCCCACTTTAGAACCTTCTATCGTCGCCCAGGCTCTTAAAGACACTCGGTGGAGGAAAGCGATGGATGAGGAGTTTGGAGCGTTCCAACGTAACAGAACGTGGCAATTGGTTCCCCGCGGAGCAACTGTCCCGATTGGCTGCAAGTGGGTCTATCGTGTCAAGCGCAAACCGGATGGGTCGGTTGATCAGTATAAAGCACACTTGTCGCTAAAGCGTTCTTACAGACTGCTGGCTGGGATTATTTTGAAACATATAGCCCAGTTATGAAACCAGTGACCATCCGTGTGGTTTTGACTATTGCCTTGAGTAATCGCTGGACTTTGCGCCAGTTAGATATTAATAATGCGTTCCTTCATGGGACATTGCATGATGAGGTTTTCATGGAGCAGCCACCGGGTTTTGTAGATCCCTCGTTTCCATCCCATGTTTGCAAGCTAACTAAAGCTCTGTACGGTCTTAAACAGGCGCCTAGGGCCTGGTACTTGGAGTTTTCACAGTTCTTATTGCGTTGTGGTTTTTTGAAGTCACAAGCAGATGCTTCTTTATTTGTCTATTTTGCTAATACTATCATCGTTTATTTCCTGGTGTATGTGGATGATATTATCTTGATAGGTAATAATGTTGCATGGCTTAATCACTTTGTTGACACTCTGTCAGCTCGGTTTTCTCATAAAGATCTTGGCCCCTTACATCATTTTTTGGGCATTGATGTGGTTCCAACACTTGATGGTTTGTTTCTGACTCAACGTCAATACATCACTGATATTCTAGTTCGGTATAAGATGGATGGTGCAAAGGCTGTTTCAACACAACTGGCTACCTCAGACAAGTTGTTGCCTGCACAATCTAGTACTGCACCGGTAGATGTTACTCAGTTTCGACGTCTCTTTGGCTTGTTGCAGTACCTGGTCACCACTAGGTCGGATGTGTCCTATGCGGTCAATCGTCTTTCGCAGTTCTTACACTCACCTACAGAGCTGCACTGGCATGCTGCTAAACGGTTGTTGCGCTATCTAAAGGGAACAGTTTGTCATGGCATGTTCCTCCGTACTGGGCAACCATTGTCGCTAAGTGTGTATACGGATGCTGATTGGGGAGGCTGCACTACTGATGGTCGTTCCACCACCGCATACTTAATGCAACTTGGTTCCAACCTCATTTTTTGGAAGTTTGCACGCCAAAAGTCCGTGTCGCGCTCGTCCACGGAGTCTGAATACTGGGCCTTGGCAAATGCTGGTGCAAAAGTCTTGTGGATAACGAATTTTCTTCGTGAGATACGGTTGCAACTGGTGAAGCCTCCGAGTCTGTTCTGCGATAATCTTAGCACGACATATGTGTGCAAGAACCCGGTGTTCCATTCGCGTATGAAGCATCTGACACTCGATTACTTCTTTGTTCGTGACTTGGTTGCTAATGGTTCACTGGTGGTTCGGCACATCCCCTCGAAGGAACAGCTAGATGACCTCCTTACCAAACGGTTAGGTCGCTTCATCTTGCGGGGGCGTGTTAAAGACATATGTGGCTGATATATTTTGTTTATGTATTTTGTTCTAGTTTAGCTCCTGTAGAATAGCTATTAGACTAGTTGTTACAACTCCCAACTATCTTCTCTCATTTGTACACTATTTATAGCTGCTTGTGTTTCATCAATAGATTCATTAGTTCATAATCTTAGCACTATTCGCTCGATCACTACGAACTTCCAAATCCATGTGAATTCATCGGTGCCTCCGTTACATGCAATCATCTCAAGCTGACTTGATAAAGAAAGCACTCGTACCTAATAACGGTCAGCATAGCCTATCCTCGGTATCCGACTCTAGGGGGATTGGTACTGCCCAAACCCAATATAGAATCACATCCTGTAACATTTCTTGTAACTTGTGAATATCCCACATTCTAGAGTCGAGTATGAAATCACTTACCTTGCTTGTAGCCAAGTCAGTTGGAGTGCAAAAATTATGATTAAGCTTTAGAGGTTTGTTACCAACCCACCAGTCTGACCATATAAGTTGACTAACTTCCCATTACTAATTTGCCAATGAGCGCCCCCCTCGATGACAACTTTGCGCCTTTTAATGATGTTTCGCCATCCCCATGATGCATCTCTTGGAGTTGTACTAGAAAATAAATGACCTTCCCGAATGTATTTATCCCGCATGACCTGCACCCAAAGCTTTTCAGGATGCGTTAGTACTTGCCAGGTAAGCAAGTTTCCCCAAACATACCAAGTTGAAATCTTGTGCTTTTCTAATGCCCAGACCCTCCTGCTTGCAGGGCGAGCAAACTTCATCCTAATTAACGAGATGAACTTTTTTCCTATCAACAATATCATCCTATAGAAAATCCCTACTGATCTTGTCAATGTCCGAGCAAACTCCCACTAGAAGAGCTAGAGCCTGCATGGTGTAAACTGGGTGTTGTGGGCACGAGAATCAACAATTGGTTGTTATAATATTTTAGTTTTATTAATTAATTATGATGATTATCTTAAAATTATTGTAGATTTAATTTGTTAGGATTATATTATTATTAATGTTTATCTTAGTTTGTTAGTTATGATTAGTTTATCCTATTCTTAATAATTATCTCATTCATATTGTTGTAATTTTCTTGTTAATGGCTATTTAAGGCCATTATATTGCATGCCAAATGAAATATGATTAGTTGAGAATTTTTGAGTTAGACAACAGAGTGTTTTCTGGAACTCGGGATGAGTTCAATTGTGAGTTGGTCATGGTAAACCTAACTTATCAAGTGTGAGATCTTACTTGTGGCATCGTTCCTACTCCTACGTATCACCTCATTAACCCGGTGTGGTCAAGGACTTATCAAAACCTAAAAATTAGCCCCGCCCAAGTTAAACCTACAGATTCGATTTCACCTAACCTAATAAACCATTTAAAAATATTCTTTAAATTAGAATGTAAAGAGAAGATCGGGCTAACCAGGTTCGTATCACCGGGGTAAAGGAAAGTGAAGAGTAAAATGAAAACCGGGGTAAAGGAAAGTGAAGATTGAAGTAAGGTTCTCCGGTCAACGAGACTAAGGGAGCCAACATTCCAACTTGCAAGTTTCCTTGACATATTGTCAATGATGTAATTAAAGGTGTTTTTGGACACCTTCTTAGCCAACACATGCACTACTAAGTACTTGCCCAAGTGCTCTATTACGGAATCCGTGCCACCTCCTGATGAAGTGCTTTAACTTGCTGACAGTGTTAGGAGAATAAAAAATTTGAGACTTAAAAAGATTAATCCTTAAACCTGATATAACCAAAAAAAAAAATCAGCATGCAATCCATCATTATAATTAATGAATTGTATTTAGAAATTAAAATAATTTATTTTTTAAATTTTGTATGACTTAATGTAGTCTTTAACTATATATGTATTAAGAAATTAAAATAATTTATTTTTTAAATTTTGTATGACTTAATGTAGTCTTTAACTATATATGTATTAGAGTGTATTTTTTTTAATACTACCGACTCTGTTACAATGTAGTATTTGTTCATAACTATTTTCTCAACCTGCTAAAGTACAAAAGTCAATACCGCTCCCACTAGAGTTCGAACCCATGACCTCCCATTTGATAGGACGACTTCATGCTACTAGATCACAAGATCACCCATGACCTCCCATTGGGAGAACCACTTCATGTCACTAGATCACAAGATCATTGGCAACAATCAATGTTTATAATCATAGCAGTAATCACAATTCTATAAAAAGTATGCATATTTTCATATAATACAAAATACTATGTTTATAATCATAGCAGTAATCACAATTCTATAAAAAGTATGTATATTTTCATATAATACTATAAATATTTTTTTTGAATGCTACTAACTCTATTACATTGTAGTATCTGAAACACAAAGAACCTCCACTGAGGCTCGAACTCACAATCTTCCAAATAAAAGTCCAACCCAAGTACCATTAGACCACATAGTCTTGGCCAAAATACTATAAATATAATATATCTCTATATTATAATTTTAAAATAAAACTATAAAATTTATGACAATAAACACATATATAATCTGTCTTGATTAATTATTAAGCAAAATTTATTCTGTTAAAATACATTATAAAAATCAATAAAATAAAAAAAAATCTCTATAATATAATGTAAATCTATAATAAAGAAATATTTTTGAATGTTGCTAAAAAGAACATAATTGAAACCTCTTTATAACGAACTAGTATTTTCACCCGTATGCACGGAATGGAATTGTTGTAATATATTAAGAATATTTAAATCTATATATAATTATTTAAGAGTTGATTTCACCAGAGGTCGTTTATCTTTCCTGACAATTCCAAATTTAATTCTAGACTATAGTTATTAATTATTACAATTTATTCTATGTTACAACTCTTACGTTAATATTCTTACTATTATTATTAACACTTAATTACTTTTAGATATTATTATTACCACTTATATTATTATTATCATTATTATTATTATTATTATTATTATTATTATTATTATTATTATTATTATTATTATTATTATTATTATTATTATTAGTTTCTTTTCAAGTACTGTTAGTATATAATGGTCGTGAGGCACAATAATAATATAACCATAATTAAATATTCTTGTATTGTATTCCGGAGTTAATGCCATTTTTGATCCTAGACTTATTGAGGCATTGACACTTTTCATCCTCCATAATAAAAATTACCACTTAGTAGACACTGTTATTGGTCGTTGGATAGTTTTGATCCTCCGTCAATGAAGTCGTTTGTTGACCGTGAATTAGAAGGGTTTTTCTGTCTTTTTATGTCTTATTCTTCTAATCTTGTTTAGACCAGCGCTGCTGTGACTCCTGTGAGGCGAGATGGCGAGACTTGGCGGCTAAGTAGTAACCGTCGGTAGTGAGTAGCAGCGAGGTTCTTCTCCGGCGAGTTGTGGGTACGGCGGCGAGCATACGAGGCAGTAACTCCTTCCGGCGACGGACCAATAAGGCAGATCTGGCGGTGCAGCAACAGATCCGGCGAGGTTGGGGCCTTCACTGGTGGTTTTTGGTTCCGGTGAAGCAGAGAGGGCAGCAGGTCGGCGAACCCTCCTATGGTAAATAGCAGTTGTAGTTGTAGATGGCGTGATGTAGAATTTGCACCTATAAGTCCTCCCTTCCATATTGACCACAAATATCCTTCCCATCTCTCTCTCTCTCTCTCTGACCACAACTACTTGGTGCACAACCTCAAAAACTCTGTTATTCTACCTGAAATTCATTGAAGTTTCAAGCTGAAAATGTGCAATCTGCCGCTCCCAAAAATCGCATTGTCTGAGGTGTTGGAATGGCCGATGTTGACTTCCTGGCTGCTGTAGCTTCATTCCCCAACCCGGATGATAAAATTCGGAGCACCAGCTTTGAGGTTCAAGGAGGTGGTAACACTGGCAATGCTTTGATAAAACCCGGATGATAAAATTCGTCTTGGTCTTAATCCAAGGATCATATCTAAGGTTGCTGATGACTCGCATGACGAAAGAATACTTGATGAGCTTGAAAGGGATGGTGTTGATACATCTTTTATGGTGGTGTCCAAAGGAGGAAACTCACCATTCACATATGTCATTGTTGACAACCAAAAAAAAAAACTCGCACGTGCATTTTCACTCCAGGATATCCACCCATGATATCTGAGGGTTTACATACCCAAATCAAAATTGTCTTCAATGCTTGGAGTAAATATTGTCTACTTAGATGGAAGGCTGCATGAGACTGCTTTGATTGTAGTGCAGGAGGCAAAGAGTAGGGGCATACCTATTATAGTTGATGCAGAAAGATTATTAAATAATGCACGAGACAATTGTTTAATTAAAAATTTTAAAATTCATTAATAAAACATAAGGTTCTCATAGTTTTTTCTTAGAAACTCTTTAATAAAGTATTTTTTTTAGAAATTGGTGGGTCAAACCGCCTACGGCAGTTTGCGGTGGATAGAACACGAAAAAATACACGATTTCAAAAAACATTTGTCCAAAACGGACAACGGAGTCAAAAGTTATGGCGTGCCGAACTTTTGACACTTTACAAATTAAAAATAAAAATTAAAATTAAAGGCCGGTTCAGCCGGCGAGGCGGCAGCTGAGGAGGCCGATTCCGGCCTTCCTCGCCGCGGCCAGCGACACGATTTTTGCAACACTGATATATAAAATAGATATTCATTAGAATAGGAATAGTATTACACAATTTTATAATATTACAATAAAATTTTAATCAAGAATTATTGTAGAAATCAATATATTTTATTAGGAAGAGAGATGTTTTAGGAATTGGGCGGAAGTTAAAATTTCAAGATTTTGTTTTAATATATAGTATAAATTGTATTACACTATTTTATAATATTAGAATACAATTTTAACGCAGAATTACTATACGAATGTGAAAGTAGAAATCAATATATTTTATTAGAAAGAGAGATTTTTTAGGAATTGGGCGGGAAGTTAAAATTTCAGGATTTTGTTTTTATATATACTATAGATTGTATTACACTATTTTATAATATTAGAATAGAATTTTAACGCAGAATTATTATACGAATTGGAAAGTAGAAATCAATATATTTTATAAGAGGAGAGATTTTTTAGGAATTGGGCGGGAAGTTAAAATTTCAGGATTTTATTTTTATATATAGTATAGATTGTATTACACTATTTTATAATATTAGAATAGAATTTTAACGCAGAATTACTGTACGAATGGGAAAGTAGAAATCAATATATTTTATTAGGAAGAGAGATGTTTTAGGAATTGGGCGGGAAGTTAAAATTTCAGGATTTTGTTTTTATATATAGTATAGATTGTATTACATTATTTTGTAATATTAGAATAGAATTTTAACGCAGAATTATTGTACGAATGTGAAAGTAGAAATCAATATATTTTATTAGGAAGAGAGATATTTTAGGAATTGGGCGGGAAGTTAAAATTTCAGGATTTTATTTTTATATATAGTATAGATTGTATTACACTATTTTATAATATTAGAATAGAATTTTAACGCAGAATTATTGTACGAATGGGAAAGTAGAAATCAATATATTTTATAGGAAGAGAGATTTATTAGGAATTGGGCGGGAAGTTAAAATTTTAGGATTTTGTTTTTATATATAGTATAGATTGTATTACACTATTTTATAATATTAGAATAGAATTTTAACGCAGAATTATTGTACGAATGTGAAAGTAGAAATCAATATATTTTATTAGGAAGAGAGATTTGTTAGGAATTGGGCGGGAAGTTAAAATTTCAGGATTTTGTTTTTATATATACTATAGATTGTATTACACTATTTTGTAATATTAGAATAGAATTTTAACGCAGAATTATTGTACAAATGTGAAAGTAGAAATCAATATATTTTATTAGGAAGAGAGATTTTTTAGGATTTGGACGGGAAGTTAAAATTTCAGGATTTTGTTTTTATATATACTATAGATTGTATTACACTATTTTATAATATTAGAATAGAATTTTAACGCAGAATTATTGTACGAATGGGAAAGTAGAAATCAATATATTTTATAGGAAGAGAGATTTTTTGGGAATTGGGCGGGAAGTTAAAATTTCAGGATTTTATTTTTATATATAGTATAGATTGTATTACACTATTTTATAATATTAGAATTGAATTTTAACGCAGAATTATTGTACGAATGTGAAAGTAGAAATCAATATATTTTATTAGGAAGAGAGATTTTTTAGGAATTGGGCGGGAAGTTAAAATTTCAGGATTTTTATTTTTATATATAGTATAGATAGATTGTATTACACTATTTTGTAATATTAGAATAGAATTTTAACGCAGAATTATTGTACGAATGTGAAAGTAGAAATCAATATATTTTATTAGGAAGAGAGATTTTTTAGAAATTGGGCGGGAAGTTAAAATTTCAGGATTTTATTTTTATATATAGTATAGATTGTATTACACTATTTTATAATATTAGAATAGAATTTTAACGCATAATTATTGTACGAATGGGAAAGTAGAAATCAATATATTTTATAGGAAGAGAGATTTATTAGGAATTGGGCGGGAAGTTAAAATTTCAGTATTTTGTTTTTATATATAGTATAGATTGTATTACACTATTTTGTAATATTAGAATAGAATTTTAACCCAGAATTATTGTACGAATGTGAAAGTAGAAATCAATATATTTTATAGGAAGAGAAATTTTTTAGGAATTGGGCGGGAAGTTAAAATTTCAGGATTTTGTTTTTATATATAGTATAGATTGTATTACACTATTTTATAATATTAGAATACAATTTTAACGCAGAATTATTGTACGAATGTGAAAGTAGAAATCAATATATTTTATTAGGAAGAGAGATTTTTTAGGAATTGGGCGGGAAGTTAAAATTTCAGGATTTTATTTTTATATATAGTATAGATTGTATTACACTATTTTATAATATTAGAATAGAATTTTAACGCAGAATTATTGTACGAATGGGAAAGTAGAAATCAATATATTTTATAGGAAGAGAGATTTTTTAGGAATTGGGCGGGAAGTTAAAATTTCAGTATTTTGTTTTTATATATAGTATAGAATAGATTGTATTACACTATTTTATAATATTAAAATAGAATTTTAACGCAGAATTATTGTATGAATGTGAAAGTAGAAATGAATATATTTTATTAGGAAGAGAGATTTTTTAGCAATTGGGCGGGAAGTTAAAATTTCAGGATTTTGTTTTTATATATAGTATAGATTTGATGTAAATGACATATGATTACTATAATCAGAAATTGTTAGGTTAGCCTGCACGGGCTAGGCTCAATGGTCCAGTGGACAGTATTTGAGAAAAGAAATTGTTAGGTTAACGTTTATATATTTATAATAAGGCTTATAAAATTTGAAAAGTCATCATAAATTTTAAAAATAAATAAATAAATCAACAATATGATATAGATGTGAAATTAGTAAATACATTAATAATTGGGGTTTTGGGTTTGTATTTGATAATAATCCTATATACATATACATACATACATACATATATATATATATATATATATATATATATATATATATATATATATATATATATATATATATATATATATGAATATGATAACTCGTAAAATTTATAATTGTCAAAAGCTAATATAAAAAATATATATATAGTAGAATAGATTTTTAAATCAATTTTAAATTTTATGTAAATAGACACATATATGCATGAAAGCTCATAGATGTTAATTGTAATATTTTGTTGGTGTCTCTCCTGTTAACTCAAAGCGAATTGTCAGACATAATTTATACATACTTATGTTGTGTAAAATACTTTTGCAATATGTCTAACATTAGTTATATACTTTTATAGCAACTTTGATGCTACACCTAAAAGATGGTTGCGGGTTTTTTATGTTGTTTAACAAATACAATTCCAGACAACTTTCATTAGAAAATTCATAATATACTATCTAAAAATATCCTAACGAAATATTAATGTGCATAAACATCTCTAGTATATGATAAATGAATAACTTACTATTATTTGAAAAATGATATTCGTGATGCTGCTTGTTGATTTTACAGTACTGTTAAAGAGAAAAAACAAAGTAAAAAAAAAAAAAAAAAAAAATTAAACCTCTTGCACTCCTAGTCATAACTCTAACAAATCTATACTATATATAAAAACAAAATCCTAGACTTTAACTTCCCACCCAATTCCTAATAAATCTCTCTTCCTAATAAAATATATTGTTTTCTACTTTCTCGTTCGCACTATAATTTTGGATTAAAATTTTATTCTAATATTATAAAATTGTGTAATACAGTCTAGACTATATATAAAAACAAAATCCTGAACTTTAACTTCCCGCTCAATTCCTAATAAATCTCTCTTCCTAATAAAATATATTGTTTTCTACTTTCTCATTCGCACTATAATTCTGTGTTAAAATTCTATTCTAATATTATAAAATTGTATAATACAATCTATACTATATATAAAAACAAAATCCTGAACTTTACCTTCACGCCCAATTCCTAAAAAATCTCTCTTCTTAATAAAATATATTGTTTTCTACTTTCTCATTCGTACTATAATTCTGAGCTAAAATTCTATTCTAATATTATAAAATTGTGTAATACAATCTATATCTATACTGGGTGTGTTTGGTTGGTGGGTTTTGCCCATGGGAATGGGTATGAAAGTGATTGTTGTTGTTTGGTTGATAGGTTTTTAGAACACTACTATAGGTTTCGAATACCCTATCAATTGAAAAATCCATACCCAAATAATATAGGGGTTTCATTCCCTTATTCATTCTCAAGCACTACTATTAGTAACCATTCCCATTCCACCCTACTACCAAACATGTTAAATACTTTCACCACAACCCATTACCATTACCAAGTATTTGATACCCATTCCGATTCTGATTCCTATGTGCGAACCAAACACAGCCACTATATCTATACTATATATAAAAATAAAATCCTGAAATTTTAATTTCCCGCCCAATTCCTAAAAAATCTTTTTCCCTATAAAATATATTGATTTCTACTTTCCCATTCGTACAATAATTCTGCGTTAAAATTCTATTCTAATATTATAAAATAGTGTAATACAATCTATAGTATATATAAAAACAAAATCCTGAAATTTTAACTTCCCGCCCAATTCATAAAAAATCTCTCTTCCTAATAAAATATATTGATTTCTACTTTCACATTCGTACAGTAATCTATACTATATATAAACACAAAATCCTGAAATTTTAACTTCCGCCCAAATCCTAAAAAATCTCTCTTCCTATAAAATATATTGATTTCTACTTTCCCATTCGTACAATAATTCTGCGTTAAAATTTTATTCTAATATTATAAAATAGTGTAATACAATCTTACTATATATAAAAATAAAATCTTGAAATTTTAACTTCCCGCCCAATTCCTAAAAAATCTCTTTTCCTAATAAAATATATTGATTTCTACTTTCACATTCGTACAGTAATCTATACTATATATAAAAAAAAAAATCCTGAAATTTTAACTTCCCGCCCAATTCCTAAAATATCTCTCTTCCTAATAAAATATATTGATTTCTACTTTCACATTCGTACAATAATTATGCGTTAAAATTCTATTCTAATATTACAAAATAGTGTAATACAATCTATACTATATATAAAAACAAAATCCTGAAATTTTAACTTCCCGCCCAATTCCTAAAAAATCTCTCTTCCTAATAAAATATATTGATTTCTACTTTCACATTCGTACAGTAATCTAAACTATATATAAAAACAAAATCCGGAAATTTTAACTTCCGCCCAAATCCTAAAAAATCTCTCTTCCTATAACATATACTGATTTCTACTTTCCCATTCGTACAATAATTCTGCGTTAAAATTTTATTCTAATATTATAAAATAGTGTAATACAATCTTACTATATATAAAAATAAAATCTTGAAATTTTAACTTCCCACCCAATTCCTAAAAAATCTCTTTTCCTAATAAAATATATTAATTTCTACTTTCACATTCGTACAGTAATCTATACTATATATAAAAACAAAATCCTGAAATTTTAACTTCCGCCCAATTCCTAAAATATCTCACTTCCTAATAAAATATATTGATTTCTACTTTCACATTCGTACAATAATTCTACGTTAAAATTCTATTCGAATATTACAAAATAGTGTAATACAATCTATACTATATATAAAAACAAAATCCTGAAATTTTAACTTCCCGCCCAATTCCTAAAAAATCTCTCTTCCTAATAAAATATATTGATTTCTACTTTCACATTCGTACAGTAATCTATACTATATATAAAAACAAAATCCTGAAATTTTAACTTCCGCCCAAATCCTAAAAAATCTCTCTTCCTATAAAATATATTGATTTCTACTTTCCCATTCGTACAATAATTCTGCGTTAAAATTTTATTCTAATATTATAAAATAGTGTAATACAATCTTACTATATATAAAAATAAAATCTTGAAATTTTAAATTCCCGCCCAATTCTAAAAAATCTCTTTTCCTAATAAAATATATTGATTTCTACTTTCACATTCGTACAGTAATCTATACTATATATAAAAAAACAAAATCCTGAAATTTTAACTTCCCGCCCAATTCAAAAATATCTCTCTTCCTAATAAATATATTGATTTCTACTTTCACATTCGTACAATAATTCTGCGTTAAAATTCTATTCTAATATTACAAAATAGTGTAATACAATCTATACTATATATAAAAACAAAATCCTGAAATTTTAACTTCCGCCCAATTCCAAAAAAATCTCTCTTCCTAATAAAATATATTGATTTCTACTTTCACATTCGTACAATAATTCTGCGTTAAAATTCTATTCTAATATTACAAAATAGTGTAATACAATCTATACTTCTATACTATATATAAAAACAAAATCCTGAAATTTTAACTTCCCGCCCAATTCCTACAAAATCTCTCTTCCTATAAAATATATTGATTTCTACTTTCCGATTCGTAAAATAATTCTGCGTTAAAATTCTATTCAAATATTATAAAATAGTGTAATACAATCAATACAATATATAAAAAAAAAATCCTGAAATTTTAACTTTCCACCCAATTCTTAAAATATCTCTCTTGCTACTAAAATATATTGATTTCTACTTTCACATTCGTAAAATAATTCTGCGTTAAATTCTATTCTAATATTACAAAATAGTGTAATACAATCTATACTATATATAAAAACAAAATCCTGAAATTTTAACATCCCGCCCAATTCCTAAAACATCTCTTCCTAATAAAATATATTGATTTCTACTTTACCATTTGTATAGTAATTCTGCGTTAAAATTCTATTCTAATATTATAAAATAGTGTAATACAATCTATACTATATATAAAAACATAATCCTGAAATTTTAACTTCCCGCCCAATTCCTAAAAAATCTCTCTTCCTATAAAATATATTGATTTCTACTTTCCCATTCGTACAATAATTCTGCGTTAAAATTCTATTCTAATATTATAAAATAGTGTAATACAATCTATAGTATATATAAAAACAAAATCCTGAAATTTTAACTTTCCACCCAATTCCTAAAAAATCTCCTTTTCTAATAAAATATATTTATTTCTACTTTCACATTCGTACAATAATTCTGCTTTAAAATTCGATTCTAATATTACAAAATAGTGTAATACAATCAATACTATCAATACTATATATAAAAACAAAATCCTGAAATTTTAACATCCCGCCCAATTCCTAAAAAATCTCTCTTCCTAATAAAATATATTGATTTCTATTTTCACATTCGTACAATAATTCTACGTTAAAATTCTATTCTAATATTATAAAATAGTTTAATACAATCTATACTATATATAAAAACAAAATCATGAAATTTTAACTTCCCGCCCAATTCCTAAAAAATCTGTCTTACTAATAAAATATATTGATTTCTATTTTCACATCCGTACAATAATTCTGCGTTAAAATTCTATTCTAATATTATAAAATAGTGTAATACAATCTATACTATATATAAAAACAAGATCCTGAAATTTTAACTTCCCGCCCAATTCCTAAAAAATCTCTCTTCCTATAAATATATAAAAACAAAATCCTGAAATTTTAACTTCCCGCCCAATTCCTAAAAAATCTCTCTTCCTATAAAATATATTGATTTCAACTTTCCCATTCGTACAATAATTCTGCGTTAAAATTCTATTCTAATATTATAAAATAGTGTAGTACAATTTATACTATATATAAAAATAAATTCTGAAATTTTAACTTCCCGCCCAATTCCTAAAATATCTCTCTTCCTAATAAAATATATTGATTTCTACTTTCACATTCGTACAATAATTCTGCGTTAAAATTCTATTCTAATATTACAAAATAGTGTAATACAATCTATACTATATATAAAAACAAAATCCTGAAATTTTAACTTCCGCCCAATTCCAAAAAAATCTCTCTTCCTAATAAAATATATTGATTTCTACTTTCACATTCGTACAATAATTCTGCGTTAAAATTCTATTCTAATATTACAAAATAGTGTAATACAATCTATACTTCTATACTATATATAAAAACAAAATCCTGAAATTTTTACTTCCCGCCCAATTCCTACAAAATCTCTCTTCCTATAAAATATATTGATTTCTACTTTCCGATTCGTAAAATAATTCTGCGTTAAAATTCTATTCAAATATTATAAAATAGTGTAATACAATCAATACAATATATAAAAAAAAAATCCTGAAATTTTAACTTTCCACCCAATTCTTAAAATATCTCTCTTGCTACTAAAATATATTGATTTCTACTTTCACATTCGTAAAATAATTCTGCGTTAAATTCTATTCTAATATTACAAAATAGTGTAATACAATCTATACTATATATAAAAAACAAAATCCTGAAATTTTAACATCCCGCCCAATTCCTAAAACATCTCTTCCTAATAAAATATATTGATTTCTACTTTACCATTTGTATAGTAATTCTGCGTTAAAATTCTATTCTAATATTATAAAATAGTGTAATACAATCTATACTATATATAAAAACATAATCCTGAAATTTTAACTTCGCCGCCCAATTCCTAAAAAATCTCTCTTCCTATAAAATATATTGATTTCTACTTTCCCATTCGTACAATAATTCTGCGTTAAAATTATATTCTAATATTATAAAAATAGTGTAATACAATCTATAGTATATATAAAAACAAAATCCTGAAATTTTAACTTTCCACCCAATTCCTAAAAAATCTCCTTTCCTAATAAAATATATTTATTTCTACTTTCACATTCGTACAATAATTCTGCTTTAAAATTCGATTCTAATATTACAAAATAGTGTAATACAATCAATACTATCAATACTATATATAAAAACAAAATCCTGAAATTTTAACATCCCGCCCAATTCCTAAAAAATCTCTCTTCCTAATAAAATATATTGATTTCTATTTTCACATTCGTACAATAATTCTACGTTAAAATTCTATTCTAATATTATAAAATAGTTTAATACAATCTATACTATATATAAAAACAAAATCATGAAATTTTAACTTCCCGCCCAATTCCTAAAAAATCTGTCTTACTAATAAAATATATTGATTTCTATTTTTCACATCCGTACAATAATTCTGCGTTAAAATTCTATTCTAATATTATAAAATAGTGTAATACAATCTATACTATATATAAAACAAGATCCTGAAATTTTAACTTCCCGCCCATATTCCTAAAAAATCTCTCTTTCCATATAATATATAAAACAAAATCCTGAAATTTTAACTTCCCGCCAATTCTAAAAATCTCTCTTCCTATAAATATATTGATTTCAACTTTCCCATTCGTACAATAATTCTGTTATAAATTCTATTCTAATATTATTAAAATATGTGTAGTACAATTTATACTATATATATATAAAATAAATTCTGAAATTTTAACTTCCCGCCCAATTCCTAAAATATCTCTCTTCCTAATAAAATATATTGATTTCTACTTTCACATTCGTATAAAATTCTGCTTAAAATTCATTCTAATATTATAAAATAGTGTAATACAATCTATACTATATATAAAAACAAAATCCTGAAATTTTAACTTCCCGCCCAATTCCTAAAAAATCTCTCTTCCATATAAATATATAAAAACAAAATCCTGAAATTTTAACTTCCCCCCAATTCCTAAAAATCTCTCTTCCTATAAAATATAGAATTTCTATTTCTCATTCGTACAATAATTCTGCGTTAAAATTCTATTCTAATATTATAAATAGTGTAATACAATCTATAGTATATATAAAAACAAAATCCTGAAATTTTAACTTCCCGCCCAATTCCTAAAAAATCTCTCTTCCTAATAAAATATATTGATTTCTACTTTCACATTCGCTACAGTAATCTAAACTATATATAAAAACAAAATCCGGAAATTTTAACTTCCGCCAAATCCTAAAAAATCTCTCTTCCTATAAACACAATATCTATTTCTACTTTCCCATTCGTACAATAATTCTGCGTTAAAATTTTATTCTAAATATATAAAATAGTGTAATACAATCTTACTATATATAAAAATAAAATCTGAAATTTTAACTTCCCACCCAATTCCTAAAAAATTCTCTTTCCTAATAAAATATATTAATTTCTACTTTCACATTCGTACAGTAATATATACTATATATAAAAACAAAATCCTGAAATTTTAACTTCCGCCCAATACCTAAAATATCTCACTTCCTAATAAAATATATTGATTTCTACTTTCACATTCGTACAATAATTCTGCGTTAAAAATTCTATTCTAATATTACAAAATAGTGTAATACAATCTATACTATATATAAAAACAAAATCCTGAATTTTAACTTCCCGCCCAATTCTTAAAAAATCTCTCTTCCTAATAAAATATATTGATTTCTACTTTCACATTCGTACAGTAATCTATACTATATATAAAAACAAAATCCTGAAATTTTAACTTCCGCCCAAATCCTAAAAAATCTCTCTTCCTATAAAATATATTGATTTCTACTTTCACATTCGTACAATAATTCTGCGTTAAAATTCTATTCTAATATTACAAAATAGTGTAATACAATCTATACTATATATAAAAACAAAATCCTGAAATTTTAACTTCCGCCCAATTCCTAAAAAATCTCTCTTCCTAATAAAATATATTGATTTCTACTTTCACATTCGTACAATAATTCTGCGTTAAAATTCTATTCTAATATTACAAAATAGTGTAATACAATCTATACTTCTATACTATATATAAAAACAAAATCCTGAAATTTTAACTTCCCGCCCAATTCCTAAAAAATCTCTCTTCCTATAAAATATATTGATTTCTACTTTCCGATTCGTAAAATAATTCTGCGTTGAAATTCTATTCTAATATTATAAAATAGTGTAATACAATCAATACAATATATAAAAAAAAAATCCTGAAATTTTAACTTCCCGCCCAATTCCTAAAATATCTCTCTTGTTACTAAAATATATTGATTTCTACTTTCACATTCGTACAATAATTTTGCGTTAAATTCTATTCTAATATTACAAAATAGTGTAATACAATCAATACTATATATAAAAACAAAATCCTGAAATTTTAACATCCCGCCCAATTCCTAAAACATCTCTTCCTAATAAAATATATTGATTTCTACTTTACCATTTGTATAGTAATTCTGCGTTAAAATTCTATTCTAATATTATAAAATAGTGTAATACAATCTATACTATATATAAAAACATAATCCTGAAATTTTAACTTCCGCCCAAATCCTAAAAAATCTCTCTTCCTATAAAATATATTGATTTCTACTTTCCCATTCGTACAATAATTCTGCGTTAAAATTTTATTCTAATATTATAAAATAGTGTAATACAATCTTACTATATATAAAAATAAAATCTTGAAATTTTAACTTCCCGCCCAATTCCTAAAAAATCTCTTTTCCTAATAAAATATATTGATTTCTACTTTCACATTCGTACAGTAATCTATACTATATATAAAAACAAAATCCTGAAATTTTAACTTCCCGCCCAATTCCTAAAATATCTCTCTTCCTAATAAAATATATTGATTTCTACTTTCACATTCGTACAATAATTATGCGTTAAAATTCTATTCTAATATTACAAAATAGTGTAATACAATCTATACTATATATAAAACAAAATCCTGAAATTTTAACTTCCCGCCCAATTCCTAAAAAATCTCTCTTCCTAATAAAATATATTGATTTCTACTTTCACTTTCGTACAGTAATCTAAACTATATATAAAAACAAAATCCGGAAATTTTAACTTCCGCCCAAATCCTAAAAAATCTCTCTTCCTATAACATATACTGATTTCTACTTTCCCATTCGTACAATAATTCTGCGTTAAAATTTTATTCTAATATTATAAAATAGTGTAATACAATCTTACTATATATAAAAATAAAATCTTGAAATTTTAACTTCCCGCCCAATTCCTAAAAAATCTCTTTTCCTAATAAAATATATTAATTTCTACTTTCACATTCGTACAGTAATCTATACTATATATAAAAAACAAAATCCTGAAATTTTAACTTACGCCCAATTCCTAAAATATCTCACTTCCTAATAAAATATATTGATTTCTACTTTCACATTCGTACAATAATTCTACGTTAAAATTCTATTCGAATATTACAAAATAGTGTAATACAATCTATACTATATATAAAAACAAAATCCTGAAATTTTAACTTCCCGCCCAATTCCTAAAAAATCTCTCTTCCTAATAAAATATATTGATTTCTACTTTCACATTCGTACAGTAATCTATACTATATATAAAAACAAAATCCTGAAATTTTAACTTCCGCCCAAATCCTAAAAAATCTCTCTTCCTATAAAATATATTGATTTCTACTTTCCCATTCGTACAATAATTCTGCGTTAAAATTTTATTCTAATATTATAAAATAGTGTAATACAATCTTACTATATATAAAAATAAAATCTTGAAATTTTAAATTCCCGCCCAATTCTAAAAAATCTCTTTTCCTAATAAAATATATTGATTTCTACTTTCACATTCGTACAGTAATCTATACTATATATAAAAAAACAAAATCCTGAAATTTTAACTTCCCGCCCAATTCCAAAAATATCTCTCTTCCTAATAAATATATTGATTTCTACTTTCACATTCGTACAATAATTCTGTGTTAAAATTCTATTCTAATATTACAAAATAGTGTAATACAATCTATACTATATATAAAAACAAAATCCTGAAATTTTAACTTCCGCTCAATTCCAAAAAAATCTCTCTTCCTAATAAAATATATTGATTTCTACTTTCACATTCGTACAATAATTCTGCGTTAAAATTCTATTCTAATATTACAAAATAGTGTAATACAATCTATACTTCTATACTATATATAAAAACAAAATCCTGAAATTTTAACTTCCCGCCCAATTCCTAAAAAATCTCTCTTCCTATAATATATAATGATTTCTACTTTTCGATTCGTAAAATAATTCTGCGTTAAAATTCTATTCTAATATTATAAAATAGTGTAATACAATCAATACAATATATAAAAAAAAATCCTGAAATTTTAACTTTCCGCCCAATTCCTAAAATATCTCTCTTGCTACTAAAATATATTGATTTCTACTTTCACATTCGTACAATAATTCTGCGTTAAATTCTATTCTAATATTACAAAATAGTGTAATACAATCTATACTATATATAAAAACAAAATCCTGAAATTTTAACATCCCGCCCAATTCCTAAAACATCTCTTCCTAATAAAATATATTGATTTCTACTTTACCATTTGTATAGTAATTCTGCGTTAAAATTCTATTCTAATATTATAAAATAGTGTAATACAATCTATACTATATATAAAAACATAATCCTGAAATTTTAACTTCCCGCCCAATTCCTAAAAAATCTCTCTTCCTATAAAATATATTGATTTCTACTTTCCCATTCGTACAATAATTCTGCGTTAAAATTCTATTCTAATATTATAAAATAGTGTAATACAATCTATAGTATATATAAAAACAAAATCCTGAAATTTTAACTTTCCACCCAATTCCTAAAAAATCTCCTTTCCTAATAAAATATATTTATTTCTACTTTCACATTCGTACAATAATTCTGCTTTAAAATTCGATTCTAATATTACAAAATAGTGTAATACAATCAATACTATCAATACTATATATAAAAACAAAATCCTGAAATTTTAACATCCCGCCCAATTCCTAAAAAATCTCTCTTCCTAATAAAATATATTGATTTCTATTTTCACATTCGTACAATAATTCTGCGTTAAAATTCTATTCTAATATTATAAAATAGTTTAATACAATCTATACTATATATAAAAACAAAATCATGAAATTTTAACTTCCCGCCCAATTCCTAAAAAATCTGTCTTACTAATAAAATATATTGATTTCTATTTTCACATCCGTACAATAATTCTGCGTTAAAATTCTATTCTAATATTATAAAATAGTGTAATACAATCTATACTATATATAAAAACAAGATCCTGAAATTTTAACTTCCCGCCCAATTCCTAAAAAATCTCTCTTCCTATAAATATATAAAAACAAAATCCTGAAATTTTAACTTCCCGCCCAATTCCTAAAAAATCTCTTTTCCTATAAAATATATTGATTTCAACTTTCCCATTCGTACAATAATTCTGCGTTAAAATTCTATTCTAATATTATAAAATAGTGTAGTACAATTTATACTATATATAAAAATAAATTCTGAAATTTTAACTTCCCGCCCAATTCCTAAAATATCTCTCTTCCTAATAAAATATATTGATTTCTACTTTCACATTCGTATAATAATTCTGCGTTAAAATTCTATTCTAATATTATAAAATAGTGTAATACAATCTATACTATATATAAAAACAAAATCCTGAAATTTTAACTTCCCGCCCAATTCCTAAAAAATCTCTCTTCCTATAAATATATAAAAACAAAATCCTGAAATTTTAACTTCCCGCCCAATTCCTAAAAAATCTCTCTTCCTATAAAATATATTGATTTCAACTTTCCCATTCGTACAATAATTCTGCGTTAAAATTCTATTCTAATATTATAAAATAGTGTAGTACAATTTATACTATATATAAAAATAAAATCCTGAAATTTTAACTTCCCGCCCAATTCCTAAAATATCTCTTTTCCTAATAAAATATATTGATTTCTACTTTCACATTCGTACAACAATTCTGCGTTAAAATTCTATTCTAATATTACAAAATAATGTAATACAATCTATACTATATATAAAAACAAAATCCTGAAATTTTAACTTTCCGCCCAATTCCTAAAACATCTCTCTTCCTAATAAAATATATTGATTTCTACTTTCCCATTCTTACAGTAATTCTGCGTTAAAATTCTATTCTAATATTATAAAATAGTGTAATACAATCTATATCTATACTATATATAAAAACAAAATCCTGAAATTTTAACTTCCCGCCCAATTCCTAAAAAATCTCTCTTCCTATAAAATATATTGATTTCTATTTTCTCATTCGTACAATAATTCTGCGTTAAAATTCTATTCTAATATTATAAAATAGTGTAATACAATCTATAGTATATATAAAAACAAAATCCTAAAATTTTAACTTCCCGCCCAATTCCTAAAAAATCTCTCTTCCTAATAAAATATATTGATTTCTACTTTCACATTCGTACAGTAATTCTGTGTTAAAATTCTATTATAATATTATAAAATAGTGTAATACAATCTATACTATATATAAAAACAAAAATCGTGTCGCTGGCCGCGGCGAGGAAGGCCGGAATCGGCCTCCTCAGCTGCCGCCTCGCCGGCTGAACCGGCCTTTAATTTTTTATTTTTTTTTTAATTTGTAAAGTGTCAAAAGTTCGGCACGGCATAACTTTTGACTCCGTTGTCCGTTTTGGACAAATGTTTTTTTGAAATCGTGTATTTTTTCGAGATCTATCCACCGCAAACAGCCGTAGGCGGTTTGGCCCACCAATTTCTAAAAAAAATACTTTATTTAAGAGTTTCTAAGAAAAAACTATGAGAATATTATGTTTTATTAATGAATTTTTAAAATTTTTAATTAAACAATTGTCTCGTGCATTATTTAATAATCTTTCTTTATAATTGGTCAAATTATTTAATTATGGTAAATTTGGGAATAATTAATGATGGTAATAGAAATCTTAGAAGAATATAGAATTGAACAATATTTAATTATTGTTATATTATTATTGTGACTCACGGAATACAAGAGTTAATGCCATTTTTGGTCCTAGACTTATTGGGCCATTGACACTTTTCATCCTCCATAATAAAAATTGTCACTTAGTAGCCACTGTTATTGATCGTTGGACAGTTTTGATCCTCCGTCAATGACGCCTTTTGTTGACCGTGAATTAGAAGGGTTTTTCTGTCTTTTTATGTTCTAATCCTTGTATTTCTCCATCCATTGGTCACTGCTACATCCATTTCTTCAAACTGAGGTTATCCGCTTTAGTCCTTTCTAACATTAAGAAACCATCTTCACCCAACTAACAATCACGAATTTTACATTTGACATCAATCTCAAGATAATGGAAAAAAGTGCAGTTGGAATAGAAAGGGAGTTAGTCCATGCCTGTGAAAATTTTGTCGAGCATACAACATAACTAGTAAAGTCAGGAATATCACCCAACCCCTCCCTTAACCTTTCTGCATCAACTATAATAGGTATGCCCCTACTCTTTGCCTCCTGCACTACAATCAAAGCAGTCTCATGCAGCCTTCCATCTAAGTAGACAATATTTACTCCAAGCGTTGAAGACAATTTTGATTTGGGTATGTAGACCCTCAGGTATCATGGGTGGATATCCTGGAGTGAAAATGCACGTGCGAGTTTTTTTTTTTTTTTTGGTTGTCAACAATGACATGTGAATGGTGAGTTTCCTTCTTTGGACACCACCATAAAAGATGTATCAACACCATCCCTTTCAAGCTCATCAAGTATTCTTTCGTCATGCGAGTCATCAGCAACCTTAGATATGATCCTTGGATTAAGACCAAGACAAATTTTATCATCCGGGTTTTATCAAAGCATTGCCAGTGTTACCACCTCCTTGAACCTCAAAGCTGGTGCTCCGAATTTTATCATCCGGGTTGGGGAATGAAGCTACAGCAGCCAGGAAGTCAACACCGGCCATTCCAACACCTCAGACAATGCGATTTTTGGGGAGCGGCAGATTCCATATTTTCAGCTTGAAACTTCAATGAATTTCAGGTAGAATAACAGAGTTTTTGAGGTTGTGCACCAAGTAGTTGTGGTCAGAGAGAGAGAGAGAGAGATGGGAATGATATTTGTGGTCAATATGGAAGGGAGGACTTACAGGTGCAAATTCTACATCACGCCATCTACAACTACAACTGCTATTTACCATAGGAGGGTTCGCCGACCTGCTGCCCTCTCTGCTTCACCAAAACCAAAAACCACCGGTGAAGGCCCCAACCTCGCCGGATCTGTTGCTGCACCGCCAGATCTGCCTTATTGGTCCGTCGCCGGAAGGAGTTACTGCCTCGTATGCTCGCCGCCGTACCCACAACTCGCCGGAGAAGAACCTCGCTGCTACTCACTACCGACGGTTACTACTTAGCCGCCAAGTCTCGCCATCTCGCCATCTCGCCTCACAGGAGTCACAGCAGCGCTGGTCTAAACAAGATTAGAAGAATAAGACATAAAAAGACAGAAAAGCACTTCTAATTCACGGTCAACAAACGACTTCATTGACGGAGGATCAAAACTGTCCAACGACCAATAACAGTGTCTACTAAGTGGCAATTTTTATTATGGAGGATGAAAAGTGCCAATGCCTCAATAAGTCTAGGATCAAAAATGGCATTAACTCCGGAATACAATACAAGAATATTTAATTATGGTTATATTATTATTGTGCCTCACGACCATTATATACTAACAGTACTTGAAAAGAAACTAATAATAATAATAATAATAATAATAATAATAATAATAATAATAATAATAATAATAATAATAATAATAATAATAATAATAATAATAATAATAATAATAATAATAATAATAATAATATAATAATAATAATAATAATAATAATAATAATAATAATATAAGTGGTAATAATAAATCTAAAAGTAATTAAGTGTTAATAATAATAGTAAGAATATTAACGTAAGAGTTGTAACATAAAATAAATTGTAATAATTAATAACTATAGTCTAGAATTAAATTTAGAATTGTCAGGAACGATAAACGACCTCTGGTGAAATCAACTCTTAAATAATTATATATAGATTTAAATATTCTTAATATATTACAACAATTCCATTCCGTGCATCGCACGGGTGAAAATACTAGTATATATAAAAGCAAAATCCTGGACTTTAATGTCGCGCCCAATTCCTAATAAATCTCTCTTCCTAATAAAATATATTGTTTTCTACTTTCTCATTCCCATTATAATTCCGGGTTAAAATCAATTCTAATATTATAAAATTGTGTAATGCAATCTATACTATCTATACTATATATAAAAACAAAATCCTAGACTTTAACTTCCCTCCCAATTCCTAATAAATCTCTCTTCCTAATAAAATATATTGTTTTCTACTTTCTCAATCGCATTATAATTCTGGGTTAAAATCTATTCTAATATTATAAAATTGTGTAATACAATCTATACTATATATAAAAACAAAATCATTGACTTTAACTTCCCGCCCAATTCCTAATAAATCTCTCTTCCTAATAAAATATATTGTTTTCTACTTTCTCATTCGCACTATAATTCTGGGTTAAAATTCAATTCTAATATTATAAAATTGTGTAATACAATCTAGACTATATATAAAAAAAAAATCCTGACTTTAACTTCCCACCCAATTCCTAATAAATCTCTCTTCCTAATAAAATATATTATTTTCTACTTTCTCATTGTGTAATACAATCTATACTATATATAAAAATAAAATCCTGGACATTAACTTCCCGCCCAATTCCTAATAAATCTCTCTTCCTAATAAAATATATTATTTTCTACTTTCTCATTCGCACTATACTTCTGGGTTAAAATTCTATTCTAATATTATAAAATTGTGTAATACAATCTATATCTACTATATATAAAATGATATGAACCTAGTCCAAGGTTCAAATAAAATGGAATATTGTCCCAAGATTACTCTCAATGTAAAGATAGAGATGGATCAAAATACCTTAAACCTCACGAGAAACCCTTTGTCTCGAATCCTCAAAGACTTGGAAGAATCCCATTGTAGCTTCAAGTACCTCGATGATGCAATCTTCAATCAACTAGAGTCGGATCTAGTTTCCTTCGATTCAAGAACGAGATAAACCTAGGGAACCAAAGAAATCAAATTTCTAATGATAATGAGATAAACCTAGGCTCTGATACCAAATTGATATGAATCTAATCCAAGATTCAAATAAGATGAGTATTGTCCAAAGAATTACTCTCAATGTAAAGATAGAGATGGATCGAAATACCTTAAACCTCACGAGAAACCCTTTGTCTCGAATCCTCAAAGACTTGGAAGAATCCCATTGTAGCTTTAAGTACCACGATGATGCAATCTTCAATCAACTAGAGTCGGATCTAGTTTCCTTCGATTCAAGAACGAGTCCACGAACCTAAATCTAAGGTTGAAGAAAGTAAGATTGATTCGAGTCCACGAATCAATTTGCTAGTCGAGTCCACGACTAGCCACTAATTGAGTCCACAATTAGCTATAAGGTTTCTTATACAAGTGTAAAGAAAAATTTAAGAATTTTATTGAATTAAAGTCTGTCTAAAACTGATATGGATGTGCCCTATTTATAGGTATAGGGCAGCATTGTAATCTAAATACAATGGGAAAAAGAGTCCTAAACCTAATCTAGAAAACAAGTAAATAGAGTTTTATTTAGAAAAGGATTTAAGGAATCCTTTCTAAATACAACTAGTGTTTTCTCTTTTATGCTAAACAATTTAAATTAATGATGACCAAAAATAATAGGGCTGATTTGGGCCTACTTTAATCACCAAAATCAGCACTTAAACAATTATAAAAAAGCCTTGAGTTATTCTTCATATTTTACAAATGGGCTTGACTTGGATTTCCACCATCTTTGAACATCACCAATGAAGAGTTGCCTTAATTGTTTGGACTTGGGCCTTGTGATTGGCCCAATTAGTACTCTTAATGGATCTTCATATGTTGGGCCGCATCATCAAAACAAAATCCTGGACTTTAACTTCCCGCACAATTCCTAATAAATCTCTCTTCCTAATAAAATATATTGTTTTCTACTTTCTCATTCGCATTATAATTCTGGGTTAAAATCAATTCTAATATTATATAATTGTGTAATACAATCTATACTATATATAAAAACAAAATCCTGGACTTTAACTTCCTGCCCAATTCCTAATAAATCTATCTTTCTAATAAAATATATTGTTTTCTACTTTCTCATTCGTACTATAATTCTGGGTTAAAATTCTATTCTAATATTATAAAATTGTGTAATACAATCTATCTATCTATCTATACTATATATAAAAATAAAATCCTGGACTTTAACTTTCCGCCCAATTCCTAATAAATCTCTCTTCCTAATAAAATATATTGTTTTCTACTTTCTCATTCGCACTATAATTTTGGGTTAAAATTCTATTCTAATATTATAAAATTGTGTAATACAATCTATATCTACTATATATAAAAACAAAATCCTGGACTTTAACTTCTCGCCCAATTCCTAATAAATCTCTCTTCCTAATAAAATATATTGTTTTCTACTTTCTCATTCGCATTATAATTCTGGGTTAAAATCAATTCTAATATTATATAATTGTGTAATACAATCTATACTATATATAAAAACAAAATCTTGGACTTTAACTTCCCGCCCAATTCCTAATAAATCTCTCTTTCTAATAAAATATATTGTTTTCTACTTTCTCATTCATACTATAATTCTGGGTTAAAATTTTATTCTAATATTATAAAAAAGTGTAATACAATCTATCTATACTATATATAAAAACAAAATCCTGAACTTTAACTTCCCGCCCAATTCCTAATAAATCTCTCTTCCTAATAAAATATATTGTTTTCTACTTTCTCATTCACACTATAATTCTGGGTTAAAATTCAATTCTAATATTATAAAATTGTGTAATACAATCTATACTATATATAAAAATAAAATCCTGGACTTTAACTTCCCGCCCAATTCCTAATAAATCTCTCTTCCTAATAAAATATATTGTTTTCTACTTTCTCATTCGCACTATAATTCTGGGTTAAAATTCTATTCTAATATTATAAAATTGTATAATGCAATCTATACTATATATAGAAACAAAATCCTGTACTTTAACTTCCCGCCCAATTCCTAATAAATCTTTCTTCCTAATAAAATATATTATTTTCTACTTTCTCATTCGCATTATAATTCTGGGTTAAAAATTCTATTCTAATATTATAAAATTTTGTAATACAATCTATCTATACTATATATAAAAACAAAATCCTGAACTTAACTTCCCGACCAATTCCTAAAAAATCTCTCTTCCTAATAAAATATATTATTTTCTACGTTCTCATTCGTACTATAATTCTGGGTTAAAATTCTATTCTAATATTATAGAATTGTGTAATACTATTCCTATTCTAATCTATATCTATACTATATATCAGTGTTGCAAAAATCGTGTCGCTGGCCGCTTCGAGGAAGGCCGAAATCGGCCTCCTCTGAGGCCGCCTAGCCGGCTGAACCGGCGATTAATTTTTTATTTTTATTTTTAGTTGTAAAGTGTCAAAAGTTCAATAAGGCATAACTTTTGACTCAGTTGTCCGTTTTGGATAATTTTTTTTTAAATCGCATATTTTTTCGAGATCTATCCACCGCAAAAAGCCATAGGCGTTTGGCCCACCAATTTCCCCAAAAACAATGCTTCATTAAATAGTTTCTAAGTAAACACTATGAGAACCTTATGTTTTATTAATGAATTTTTAAATTTTTTAATTAAAAAATTGTCTCCTGCATTATTTAATAATTTCTCTTTCTAATTGGTCAAATTATTTAATTATGATAAATTAGGGAATTGTACTATATAATATTTGATGTTATAATTTAAATAATTGTATAACGACCCAAATATTCTTAATATATTATAACAAATTTATTCCATGCAACGCACGGGTGAAAATACTAGTTTTAAAAATAAAAAAAATAATGAGTTAATTTCATTTTTTTGTCTTAGATTTATAGGTTGCAATCCACTTTCAGTCATTTTTTTTTTTCATAACATCCCCCTTTAGTCTAAGTATTATTGTGACATAACCATTTTTTGTCTTCCATCAACAAAATTATTGTTTACATTTTGTAAAATAGAAGGACATTTAGGTTTTCAATTATGTTTTTTTTTTTTCAAAAAAGAAATAATAAAATAAAAATAGCGTGAGTCAACCCGCTTTATATATTTTAAAAAATCAAAATGTCCTTGTATTTAACGACATTTCAACGATTTTGTTGACGAAGTCCAAAAATGGTCATGCCACAATAATAGTAGGACCAAAGGGGGATGTTTAATTTTGAAAAAAAAAAAAACAAAAAAACAAAAGTGGACTATCACCTATAAATTTATAAAAGAAAATAAAATTAACTCATAAAAATTATATCTAAAGGAAATACTCATTTTTAGGTGCATGATATTAGTTGGTTTTATGACTTTTGGGTTGTCAACAGCTGGCCAACATAACCGTCAAAATAACGAGAATATAGGAGAACGCAAAGTATGGAGAGAATATAGGTGTTGTATTACTTAGAATTGTTTGTTCATGTCCTACAAAGGAGGGTCTATTTATACATATTTTGAGCCCAGAACCCTACAAGGAATAAGAATCCTATATTGCCACATATTGGAGTCCTAGCTATATTAGAAGTGTGGAACACAATATAAAGTAAGCCCAATCCTTAGTACATTAGGAGTAACATAAATAGTCCTAACTAAATTCCTTTTCTATCTCGAGTTGGGCCTCATTCTTGGCTTTTTCTCGATCCAATTGTTCTTCTTGGGCAGATCCATTTTGGTTCACTTGGTATGTTATCTATCATCCAGTTCCCCACTTTCTTGAGATTTCGCGAAGTCGATGTCTCAGGAAAGTAAATTGACCTGCAAGTTCATCAAAGAACGGGGGAAAGTGGTTTAGGAGGAATTTTGATTCCCTAGGTTGACCGCCCAACGCCTCGTGAACTTACTGGTCGGTCAGGGATCGACTGGGCGCCGAAATAGGGAATTTGAGTTTTGATTTTTTTAATAAAATATCAACCCTCCCCTTCATTTCTTTCACTTCCTCCCTCTCTCTCTATCTTTTCTCTACCCACTCACTTCCTCCATCCCTCCAAGAGCTTGTGTCATCGCCAGTTGTCGGTAAGATTCTAGCCATCTCTCTCTCTCTCTCTCTATGTGTGTGTGTGTGTGTGCACGCACGCGCGTGTGTGTGTGGAGAGAGAGAGAGTATAATTTGTTCATTGTTTCTCTCAGGTCAGTTGGTGGATCCCCTACCTTTATGACGGGCATTTCTCAGTTAGTTTTTCTTGAGCTATATTTATTTATTTGCTACTTCTTTTAGGTCAATATCATGCCCATGGTAGTTTATTCGTCTTCTGAGTCCAGTATACTTCAATTCTGACCCTTATTCGTCTTCTCCCGAGGAGTCTTCCTCTTCGGGTGCAATGTAACACCACTAAATTTTAAAACTTTTAACGCTTATGAAATAAAGGCAATTCTATTATCAAATCCCAAACAGAGCATAACTAAACATAATTGTCGGGGTGCTATGCCACATCTGAGCTGGAGAACTCAGATGCACAGGCTAAACTATCCAAACAACAGAAATCCTCAAATCAATATCTAGTACAACTTCAAGGCACGCAAGCCAATAAAAGAACTAATCTAGCTAGGTCCACGGGTCCGACTAGCGCGCTCCGGAGCTACTCATCTGTGCCTGAAAGCCAAATATATCTGTTCAGCGAATAATGCTGCTAACCCACTCCAACGCGTTAAGTACAATATAGGTATATATATATATATATATATATATATATATATATATATATATATATATATATATATATATATATATATATATATATATATATATATATATATATATATATATATATATATATATATATATATATATATATATATATATATATGTGTGTGTGTGTGTGTGTGTGTGTGTGTGTAGGTATATATATATATATATGTGTGTGTGTGTGTGTGTGTGTGTGTGTGTGTGTAGGTATATATATATATATATATATATATATATGTGTGTGTGTGTGTGTGTGTGTGTGTGTGTGTGTGTGTGTGTGTGTGTGTGTGTGTGTGTATATAATAGCCGATGGTTCTCAACCCATCCAACTGCCCATATAGCCGACCGATCGCAACCAGTCGGGTTAACACCTGATGGTTCTCAACCCATCAAATGGTCATTATAGCCAATTGATCGCAACCAATTGGGGTATCATGCACATTTAACACAGAAGCCAAGCAACATGCAACCCACATTAACACATAAGGAGGGGGAATCATCGGGGAACACTTACCCTAATATAATTCATACCTAACAAACCACATCAAACTACTCACGACACTCCTAAGGGATCATACACCTTCCTCCTAGGCCAACGGGATACCAATTCAACTAGCATGCAATACACAAGACTCTTTTATCCTAAGAACGGTACTCGATACACCAAACTAGACTCATACACGACAAACGGGGTACAACGGGACACAGCGGGACACGGGGAAAAATATCACGACTCGTGCCGAAATTCCTCCACCCGCCGGCGGCGAACCACAAGCCAGCGGGTGCCCGGCGGGCAGTCGCCTGCCCGCTGGGAAGAGAGCACGGGTAGTGGGTAGGTGGCGGGTACCCCTGCCCCCACCTACCCCCCACTGACTCCTATGTAATATTTTGGTCTTGGGATCCTTTGTGGAACCCGAAACTATGTCCATACACATTCAAACACAAACGACGACACCACGTATTCAAGTAACGGATTTAACCCAAGAATCACACCAAATACATCCTAACACGACTCCTAAACATGCCAAGACTCAACACCCGAACATGCAAAATCTCACCCAAACATACCAAGAGCTAACACAATACGAAATCCACGTTTATAACCCTAGGGCTATAGTCATAATTAAAAGACAAGATCGTTCATATAATTTATCGTAGAACCAAGAATCATCAAGACTATCACATAAGTACCAAGATCAACACATAAACCTCAAGATCATCTCATAAACACAATATAAATCTTAGGTAAAGCTTTATCAAGACTCGAGCACAGAATTAGATATCAAGGAAGCCAATGAAGAAGATATAGCAAGGAAAATAGGTTTTGTTGAGACATGGGTTACCTCTTAGCCTTAATTAGAATCCTTGGCTACTAAGGTTCTTTCTCTAAGATCTCCTCCTCGTGATTTCTCCTACGTTTGGTGACAGGGGAATTCCTGGGAATTCTTGTGTGATGGAATCTATTGTGGTGGGATTTCTAGGTGCCTCCTAGGTCCTTATATATATATATATATATATATATATATATATATATATATATATATATATATATATATATATATATATTTAAGAGTCCTAACTAAGGTTTGAGTGGTAAGGATTCACTTATTCTATTCCTTATAGGACTAAGGGTTTGGTTTAAGGATAAGGGTCCATGGTCCATGGTGGACCCTTCTTAATTAATTAAGGGGATTTAAATCTCTTTTAATGGTAAGCAATTAAAGAATTAGCCTAGGTTAGAGGTTGTAACACGGGGTGTTACATGCAAGCTCACCCCCCTTTGTGGGTGGTCTTCAAGGATCATCTGTCGTCCTAGGGGCATCAATTTCTTTGTTTGTGTCCATCTCCATAGTGTTGTCTTCTCGCTCCCATTCATCTTCTATTCTTCCTTCGGCTAGGTTGGTCTGTCCTTCTATTTCGGCTCCCTGCCGGCCGATTTTGGTCCCTCTGCCTTTGCAAACGGTTCCCCCATTGGGTGCCTATTTACCCGACTCCTCTTCATTTTCTCATTTAATGAGAGGTCCCGGTATCATTGAGGATATCGGTCCTCTTCCTTCTCGTACTTCTATTTTGAACCACACTCACTTGGAGTACATTCGTACCTTGTTCGGTCCTTCTGCTGATGTGGTCTTAGATAGGTCGTGGTTCATCTACGATCTTCTGGAGTGTGGCTATGTGGGGCTATCGTTGATGGTCGTCAGGTATGGATTTTGTATTCCTCATCACCCTTTGTTTAGTGAGATTTGTAGGTATTTTCATTTAGTGCTTGGTTAGCTGTTTCCCGACTCTTTTCGCTTTCTAGTCGGTTTCTACACTCTACGTCATTACCTTGGTATCTCGCCCACTTGGTCACTCTTCACGCAACTCTTTCATGTCGCTGTAGTAGGGACCCGGTCTCCGGGTTCCATCCAGTTCTTTCAGCGTGACAGTTTGCACTTTCACAATGGCACTACTCAGTCTACTAAGCAATGGAATGAGAGTTTTGTTTTTCATCGTCTTACTAGGGGTACCTTTGATTTCTCAACCTCTTGGTCTTCTTCATACTTTAAGCTCAACTGCCGCCTGCACCGACTAGGGTACTAGGCCAACATGTATAGGTTTTTCTCGGCCTCGGTTTGGTGCATGTGAAAATGGAAAGATACTTAACGGAAAAGAAAGAAAGAAGCAAGAAGCAAAAAGCCCAGCGGCCAGATTCTATATTCAAAAAGGCCCCGAAGGGCAGTCAGATTACATCCAAAAGAAAAGAGGGCTAATATGAGACTACTCTAAGTTCACCCCCTCTGTTGGTTTAGTGGTGGCGTTCTCCTGAGCAGCCGATGGTCCGCGTCGGCGGCGTTCAAGTCGCTCAACTAGCTCGGCTTCATCCTCCTCCTCGTCCAAGAAGTGTCGGTCATAAGTTCCCTACCAGAGCATTGGGATCATCGGATAAACCTAGTTGGCCACCTCCTCCTCCAACCGCCTGATGGTCCAGGACGGCCTCCCCTATTCAAACGCGGGGGTAGCATGGTTCGCGTTGTCTTCATACAAGGCAGCCGGGAGTCCATAGCGATATGGGTCGAAGTCTGAATATCGGCGGCCCAGGGTGGCGTAGATCTCCCTCTGAATATCCGTCGTTCCTGCCTAATAGTCTTCGGTCCCCACCTCAGCAAGATAAGTCTGGTCGGCAACAGAAGCCAGCCACTCCATGGCAATGCCCTCAACGTTGGCCCTCGCAAACTCCGCCACTTCCTTCTGAAAGTCGGGAGACTGCCTAAAAGCAACCAGGGCAGCCTCCTGGGCATTTTGCAGCTCGACCGCCAACTGGTCATTCTTCCTCTACTCGGCCTCCAAAGCGAAAGCAAACCTAACCGAGCTTCAGGTTCAAGTCGTCCACCTGAGCAGCATGAGTATCCCGGATGGCGTGTAAGTCCTTGAGCTCGGTCATCATGACCTTCTGACGGCGGCGAAGGGCGAGCTGGCACATCAAGGCCTACAACAAAAACGAATGTCAACATACAAGTATGGAAAGAAGGCAGGCAGAACCAGTTATAGAAGAGGAGTATACCTGGTAGATGCGGTGGGCGATGTCGTCCAACAACAAGTCGCGGTCCCCTTCAACGGACTCGAGGTCCTTGGGGAAGATCACCTTGTTGAGCCACTCGCCGACTGGATATCGGCCCTTGTGAATGTCTTCTGTCTCGTTTGCTTCCGGTCCGACTAGTATTCGCTTGGCGGCCGGGGCCTCCACGTGTGTCTTGCCGGGCCGTTTGATGCCAGCCTGGCGAGGGGAAGATGTAGTGTTGGGAACCAGGGTGGCAGACCTCCTCTGCCTGGTATCTGCGGCGGACCGGGCTGCAGCGGATGAGGAGCCCCCTATCACTAGAGCTCCCGGGTTGCGTGAAACCAACGGTTGGGTAGAGTCTGCCGGGGTAGCTCGGCCTTTGCCCTTCTTAGCGGCGGTCAGTCGGACCCGAGTAGAGGCTTGTATAATGGAGCGATGATCGACCATGGCCTCCGCGGGAGCTACCTCTTGGGACACTTCGACGAGCACAAGGTTGACAGCTGGGGCCATTTCCTCGTCCTCTTCTTCCTCTTCTCCCTCCTCGGACGGCTGCTCCGTGTCGTTGTTTCCTGTGTAAATAAAAAGAAAGCATATGGCTTAGCGCTCTTTGAGACCCGAGATGCAATGCAAGGGTTAGAGGAAACAAACTTGTCTGGGGCGCATCGTCGGGTAGCAAGCCAGCCTTCATCATGGCTGCCAACCGCGACCATCGCCGAGCAAAGACCATCTCACCCCCGGTGATCCGCTGGACCAGATCAACCAGGTTTTTGGGGCAAGACGGCAGCCCGTCAAGGCGAAAACACGATGACTGCCAAGAAAGGGGAAAATCGAAGGCCGGAAAGTGGTCAGCTGGGCGGACAAAGAAGAACTTTATTATAATCATTCTCTCATATATTATCTTGCATTTATATACTTTAAACAAATTCAACATTCAATTACCTATGCATGAACATCTCCTATATAATATTGCATTGGTACTTTGAAGTACTTATTTAAAAATAAATATTGTGCATTATCTCATTCGCGCAATGAGCGTAAAAAAAACTAGTTATAATGGAAATTTGAATGTAGAATTTTAGTACGAATAAGAAAGTAAGAAACAATATATTCTATTAGAAATTGTATTACACTATTTTACAATACTACGCAAACTATAGGACTGTTTTGGGTAAGAAATTAAAATCGAGGATTTTACTTTTATTAATAGTATAGAATTATAGATAAATATAAATTTGATATTTATATATGAGCCGAAGACCTATACAATTCCCACGTTATATTAGTCACTCTTGGTGTATATCTTTTTATTGGATAGGATGATGTAAGTTTTTTCACCCGTAATCTATGAAAATTAAATATGTTTCATTTATTTTTATCCGAAAGCGATTAATAGTGAATGGTAATTATAGGGGTAAAAATATTTTTTCTTTATTTAATGTGCAATATTTGATTAGTCAAGCAAATAAAAATGCGCGAAAGCAAAATGATGGCTAAAAAATTTTCGCTCCAAAATGTGAAAACATTTATTGTATATCTATCAATCTATTTATCTATATCTATATATCTATATATGTGAAAGCATTTATTGTATATATATATATATATATATATATATATATATATATATATATATATATATATATATATATATATATATATATATACCCGGACAGTGCCTAGGCGGGCACAAAAAAAACAGTGGTAGACTTGTAGTTTGACAATTTTAATGAGGTTGTTTTAACATTTAATCAAATAACACATCCAAATAAATGAATTAATGATAATTCATAAGTCATAACATCAAAACAATGATTTTCAAAAAAAAAAAAAAACACATTAAAACAATATTAAAAAATAAAATACTCAAATATGAAATACTCAAATACTTCAATCATCCAAAGATTCAAAGTATCAAACTAGTTTACGAGTGTATATATGTCATATTATATATATGTATGCGCGCGCACACACACACACACACACACACACACACACACACACACACACACACACACACACACATATATATATATATATATATATATATATATATATATATATATATATATATATATATATATATTAAAATAGGCCGAGCCGATCGGGTTAACTCGATCGAAATGGACGAGTTAACTCGACTAACTTAGACGCTAGGCGGCCAAATCGGCCGAGTTAGGCGCTAGGCGGACGCCTAGGCGGGCGCCTAGGGGGGAAATCGCCATGGTCTAGAGGCGCCTAGCGCCTAGACCAATTTTTACAATCCTGATATATATATATATATATATATATATATATATATATATATATATATATATAAGGAAAATAGAAATCAAGAATCGGTAATTTATTTATGGAAGCAAATAAAGTAATAAAGTAATTAAGTATAATGGGAAAATTCATTAGTAAAGATGAAGGATGCAAATAAATCATAATTTACACCAACTACGAGCCACAACAACATCTTTTTAAATTAGAAAGAGCTATCTTGTTTTTTAATATATGTAATTAAATACTGAATATAAATAAATAAATAAATAAATAATGAATATAAACATCAGTATATTGTTTTTATTTTATTATTAAGTATGTTAATATTTACAATTTATTATATATGTTAATATTTAAGTAACATTGGTGAGTGTTTTTTTTAGTTAAATTGATTGATTTGATTTTTTTGCATTATGATGGTTTAATTTCAATATGTTAGAGATATAAATGCTCAAACCTTCTAATGTAAATAAAATAACTCTTCAATTAGTTTACAATAATTAAACAAATATACGGAGTAGTTTACGGCTCTGTTTGGCAGAGATAAGCTAGGAGCTTATAGCTTATTTTAAGCTACTAATAAGCTATAAGCTCTGTTTGGTAATGTTCCCAAAATAAGCTCCTAGCTTAAAATAGGAGCTTATTTTGGAACGCTACCTTAGGTAGCGTTTCAAAATAAGCTCCTAGCTTCCTAACTCTTTTTTTTCCATCTTTACCCTTATTATTTTAAAGTAATGACATTTTTAACCTTATGAATTAAAACCCTTTCTCTTCCCTATCCGCAACTTTCACGTAAATCTCTTCATCTTCATTTGCATTCAGAAACTCGTCCATCTACCATTCGCATTCCGCAAAGCATTCGTCCATCCCCCATCTTCATTTGCATTCATAAACACGTCCATCTACCATTCGCATTCCGCAAAGCATTCGTCCATCCCCCATTCGCATTTCGCAAAAGCATCGTCCATCAGCCACACTCCGCAGTCGGCAACAATCCAATAGCCATAGCCCATAACATCAGTCCGTAGGTATGTATATGTTATTTTGTTGTAGTTCTTGTATATATTGCATCTTGATTCAAATAGTTTAGTCTCTGCAATTTAGTTTCTGTGTTCCGTTTCTAAATAATAAAATTTGGTATCTTCTTAGTTCTGTTCCTGTTTCTGTGTTTTGCTGGTAATACTTGTTTATTAAAATAATAATCCATTTGGTTGGTGTAGCTGCTTATTCATTCATGCAATCGTACATGCACCTATAGTTTGATAGTTTGATTCATTTTTATGTACTGTTGATTTGGTAAACGTAGTTTATTGGTATACTACATAGTGTTTTGAATAACATTGTGGATTCGTTGTTTATATGGTTATTTCTGGGTAGATTGGTTGATTGATATGACTATTATAGTATTATGTGAATTGCAACAAGTTGAATAATGTTTGTTCTGAGAAATATAAATGAATATGGAGAGAGAATATAAACAATCGATGCTTTAACTTTGTTTTGCTGAATTATGAAATGTTGAGATCGAGTGATTTTGCATAATTTAGGTATACCACCACTTAAAGTAATAATCATCCCCAATAAAATGCATATAGTTTGATAAATGGATCATAAGCATCTTTTCTGCAATACATAGGGGTTGTAGCAATAATATAAATGTTTTCATAATCTGATCTGTTCATGTGAGTAGCTGTATGCATTATTCCATTGGATCTGCTTGGTGTAGCTGCTTATTGAGAATATTATGTATCAAATGTGTCTAGGCTCTATCATATGTCTACTTGTGTTCCTATGTGGTTTGAGTACTAAGATCTTGTCCAATAAAAATGCAGATGTTTGCTATGTTAGAGGGTATTGGATAATATTAGTTGCATACTGTAAATGATAGTCTTGTGCAATGGATCATTTTGCACATTCATTTTGATGTGTTTAGGATCATTAAATTGAAACTTTAGCTTATTATTATTATTATTATTATTATTATTATTATTATTATTATTATTATTATTATTATTATTATTATAATAATAATAATAATAATTATTATTATTATTATTATTATTATTATTATTATTATTATTATTAATGGGTTATTTTTAAATTAGCAATATGACTTCAACCAATGACAATTTGGATGGAGAGAATTTTAAGTGGACCAATGAGAACGTGATGCTTTTTTTGTGAGATTTGTATCAAATATATTCGAAAGCATGGGCGTGGGTTAATGAAATGGAAGGAGATTAAAGAAGAGTTTGAAGCTACCGCCAAACGAAAAATTGCACATAGAAGTTTAAAGAATAAGTGGGATGCTATGAAAAAAGAATGGAGAACTTGGAAGCATCTGAAACGTGGTGAAACTGGTTTAGGGTGGGATCCTAGTACAAATAAGATTAGTGGCTCCGACGAGTGGTGGGAGAAAAAAATCAAGGTTTGTATTATAGTTTTTTAATATTAAAACATAATAATATTTTGGTGTTGATTGTAAACTTATTCTTTTGATTTCTTTTGTAGGAGAACTCAGAGTATAAAAAAATTCCGTAATAAATCCATTGATCCTGCAATGGAAGATTTGTGGTCTAAGTTATTTGAAGATAACTATGCAAATGGTGAGGGTTGTGTTGCACCCACTATGGATCCTCAAGTAGTGCAACCTGTGGATATTGAGGAAGAAAATATAGAAAGTGGAGAAGAGAATAGGACTAGGCAAGGATTTGAAGATTTGTTATATTCTTAGGATAACCAACATTCTTCTCAATTGCAGGATTTGGAGGTTAATGAGTCTTTCATTTTGGAACAATTTTATTAGTGAGGTGAACCGTTCTAGTGGTAGTCAGGATGTTAGTGGCACTCAAGTGCCTAGACAATCTCAAGATCATAATGCAAGAAAAAGTGCAGAAACTCAAAATATTGGTCTTAAACCCACTCAGATGAAGCGTAAGAGGAGACAATCATGAGGAACAGCTAAACTTTCTAGTCAATTAGACAGTTTGATTTCAAATTCAAATCGGGCATTGGACATTTTAATATCTGAGAGTACCGTGAATACTCAAAGTAGTACAAGTTTTAGTCTTGCTGCAGCAATAAGTGTTGTTAATCGCATGATTAGTGATGATATTATAGAAAAAGGTGGAGATTTGTGGTGTTTTTCTCTCAGCTTGCTTAAGGATGATTTGAATCGGGAAATTTTTTGCAATATTGATGATAACTCTTCTAGGAAAGCTTGGTTGAAGTATATGCAGGATACAAGCAAGTGAATGCTTATTTTATTCAATATGTTTGGTTGTAATTTCAATTTGACATTTGTGTGTTTGAATATTAATTTTTGTATGAACTAATTTTATGAATTATAAACATTTTGTTTTACTTTATATATTTTCAAATATATGTTCTTACTTTATATTTTATTAAAATATATTGGTTTCATTATTTTATATTTATTATTAGGTACATCATGGAGTTGGAACGGAAAAGAAAAAAGAGAAAGCAAGCACTTTGTACAATTATAACATCGTATGCCACAATTGCTTTAGCCAAAACATATTACTTTAAATATATTTATAAAGAACCTTGTATGACTTCACCTTTTAGAGGACAAGAATGGATGAGAGAAGTGTTGAATGGACATCCTATTCGATGTGTAAATGCATTTAGAATGGACTCCGATTTGTTTAAGCAATTATGTGAAGACTTATATTCAAAATATGAATTACAATCTACTAGGAATATGTCATATGTGGAGAAAGTTGGTATATTTATATACATACTTGCTATGGGTGCTTCCAATAGAGAGATTGGTGAGCGATTTCAACGTTCCGGTGAAACAATAAGTAGAGCATTTCATGAAGTTTTGGAAGCAATTAGTGGTAGGAGTAGCGGATACAAATGCCTTGCACGTAATATCATAAAACCAGATGATTCTACATTTCAATCTATACCGTCTTACATTACTAATGATGCACGATACATGCCATATTTCAAGGTAAAATGTGACCATTTATTATTATTATTGTTGTTGTTGTTGTTGTTATTATTATTATTATTATTATTATTATAAGATTGATTATCTAATATATATATATATATATATATATATATATATATATATATATATATATATATATATATATATATATATGATGAATAGGATTGTATTGGATGTATTGATGGTACTCATATAGCAGTGTGCATCCCTGAGGCTGATCAATTGCGATATAGAGGGAGAAAAGGAATTCCTACTTTCAATGTTATGGCAGCGTGTGACTTCGATATGTGTTTCACTTTTATATCTGTTGGATGGGAAAGATCAGCACATGATACACGTGTATTTCTTCATGCTATTAATACACCATCAATGAACTTTCCCAAGCCGCCACAAGGTATCATATTCGTATTACTTTAACTCCAATAAAAATCATATAATTTTATTCTTTATAAAAGTTTAGTGTTATATTTTTTAGGAAGATATTATTTGGTGGATAAAGGATATCCAGATAAACAAGGATATTTGGTACCTTATCCAAGAATAAGGTATCATCAATCTCAATTTGAACAAGAGCCGCGCAACTAATGCTCAAGAAGCATTTAATCGTGCACATTCTTCTCTTCGAAGTTGTATTGAGAGGTCGTTCGGAGTACTGAAGAAGAGATGGAAGATACTTGCTAAAATGCCGCAGTTTAGTGTGGAGACCCAAATTGATGTTATTATGGCCACATTTGCACTACATAATTATATTCAGAAAAATTCGCAAGATGACATGATGTTTAATGTGCTTGAGCAGTATCCAGATTACATACCACCTGATGACCTTCAAGATTCAAGTAGTAATATCTCCATCAACGAAAATTTAAGTCAGGCCTCTATGGAGATGAAGGAGATTCGCAACAATATTGCTACTTCATTATGGGATGCTAGATCATGATCATGCTAAATAGTTTTATTTTAAAAAATGTTTACTTTTTTTTGGAAGTCGAAATGTTAAATTTTAATATGTAAACAAACTAATTTAAATTTTATGAAGATGTCATTTTTAGTCTTTTTACATTTATCAGCTTATCAAAAACCTAATTTTACCAAACACTTTCAATCATAACAGCTAGCTAAACAGCTCTTCAATTTTTAGCTCCGAGCTTATAGATTTTCAGCTTTCAGCTCCTTTTCCTTTCAGCTCCTTTTCAGCTTTCAGCTCCTAGTTTATAGCTTTTCAGCTAGGTTTGCCAAACAGAGCCTACAAATAAAAGTATATGCATTTATCCCAATGTGAAGTCATTGAAAACATCAGTATACTATTTTTATTTTATTATTAAGAATGTTGTTATTTACCATTTATTATATATGTTAAGTAATGTTATTAAGTAACATTACTTAATATAAGGCATATCCGTGCATTATACGGTATAATACTAGTATTCAAATGAGTTAAATATTTTACTAAATTTACACCAGACCAGATCTCTTACCGTTATACTCAACCTGGACAAATCTCAGCCGTTAATCGTCATTGCCATTTGCCACCGACGTGTGATTGCAATCGAAGATCCTAAAAGCCGGGGCCCACCCGGCAATTCGTACCCGAACCGGAACCCAAGCTCCAATGACCCTTTCATATTCAACAGCATAAAAATCCCAATTACTCAAAGGCCGTCCTCTCTTTCTCTCTCTTCAGGCTTCTTTGTGGTTCTCTTTTGTGTGTCTCATCCTCCTGCGAGTCTCTCTCTTCCTCTCTTCTTCGATCCAGTTATCACTGTAAGTCCAATCTCAAACCCTAAATTTCCAGTCATGTTCGATGTTTTAGATCCTTAAATCTTATTAATCGATTATAGTATTCTTTTTATTTGTTAATTCACAAGAACAAAAATATTTTTTTAATCTGTTCGTACGTTTATAAATCATTCTACATTCATAAGCTGGATATATACTTCCTTTTATTGGATTTTATTTGATTTTGACTCTCGCATGTTGAGCTCCGATTTTCATTTTCATTATTTTAAAAAAATTGTTTGGATTTGTTTATTTATTTATTAAGGTTTTTACCTTTTCTGATTATTTTGATTTTCGATTAAATTTGCATGTCTGGATATGTTGATTTTGATTTGTGTGCTTGATCAGTCAGTTGATGAGCTTTCGAGTGGACAAAGGAATCTAGAGTTTGACTTTGGATTTTGTGATATAACAAGTGAGCGGAGTTGTGACTTGAATTCAGATCTTTTCCTATCATGCAGTTTAATGCAGAAGCTGTTTGTATTTTCTGAATTATTATAGAATTTAATATCTTTTACTTGTATAATGTGTTGTAGAAGACTCCCTGATAAGTAGAAGTATTGCATTTCAAAAAAACAAAATTGAAAAATAATGTGTTTTAGAAGTAATTGAATGGCATTATGGAGTGTTTGGATATGGTTTTGCGTTTTAACGTAAAGTTTTTTACTAGTGGATGCAATTTTGTGCTTATTATAAGAAATTTTTGTAGTCTGAGTTAATAGTGCATTGGAATAATTCTTTAAAAGTGTCAACTTTTTGTGTTTCTCATTTGCAAAGGCAACCATGAGCGACCAGGGAGAAAAAACCTGTCCTCTCTGTGCTGAGGAGATGGACTTGACAGATCAGCAACTGAAGCCATGCAAGTGTGGTTATGAGGTTCTAAATCTTTCATTTTTTTCCAATTGTTTTATTTGGAACAATCTGGTGTTAAGTAGCTTCTTGCACTGTTTTATTATTTGCTGGTCATAGCTATTATATTTATCACCTTTTACTGCAACTGGCAATTTTGTGAATTTGGATAAGTAAGATCCACACTTGACTACTTGAGAATATAAAGATAGAACTTTAAAAGAATGTGTGGACTTTCTCTTTACTTAAGGTTATCAGTTAAGTGTCTTGTGCTCCCAAACCCCCACATGCACACATCTGAAAACCCTCCAATCCACCCAGACACCCCAAAAAGAGAACAGAAAATACTTAACATATAGAGAGAATTCTCCATCATTTGTAAGGTTTGGATGAATTAATTTACCTTATGGTTCGATATGGCCAAAATTAAAGTTCTGGTATTTCTATGATAAGTCTGTCATTTCCTCTAACAGAATGATATTACAACCATTTGTCATTTACCCCTAATAGCCCAAAAAATATGCACCAAGTAGACTTAAGCGTTCATTATTGGATATTGCTGTTCTCTTATTTCTGTAATAAATTTATTTTTATTTGAATTTACAATTGATATTTAAAATGGTCTTTCTTTATTAAAAATCCTCTTCGGAGTTGCAGATTTGTATTTGGTGCTGGCATCACATTATGGACATGGCTGAGAAGGATGAGACGGAAGGCAGATGCCCAGCATGCCGTAATCCTTATAACAAGGAAAAGATTGTTGGCATGGCACCAAATTGTGAAAAGTATAAACTAAGAAATATATACTCTAGAGGATGAACTCGTCAACATTTGAGATTCTTCTTTTATCTGTTGTATTCATCTTTGTGATTGTCATAACAGGATTGTGGCTGAGATGAATATGGAGAAAAAGCAGAAGTCCTCCTATAAGGGGAAAAGTAAAACATCTGAGTCAAGGAAGCAACTTTGCAGCGTGCGAGTAATCCAAAGGAATCTTGTCTACATTGTGGGATTGCCGCTTAATTTGGCAGATGAAGATGTGTGTTGTTTATGAGCTTTTCAAAACAATTTTTTTTTTTCTCTAATTCTTACTCATACTTAATTACTCATACGCCTTTCCTACTCTTAAAAACAGCTGTTACAGCACAAGGAGTATTTCAGTCAGTATGGAAAGGTTTTGAAGGTGTCTATATCTCGAACAGCAGCTGGTGCTATTCAACACTTTCCAAATAATACATGTAGTGTGTAAGTTTGATCCCTGGGCACTGGGGTTGTATATTTTATTTGACTAATCTGTTTGAGGAAGGTGCTGAAATTTATGTTTTGATTTTATATTATATATGTTAGTTTATGCTTAGCTTCCTACCTTCTCCACTTATTGAAAATCTGTATGTACTTTTCTTCTGAACAATCTCCTCTGAGCAGATATATCACCTATTTGAAGGAGGAGGAAGCAGTTCGTTGTATTCAATCTGTACATGGATTTGTTTTGGAGGGCAGGCCTCTAAAGTGATTACAACATTTGATCCATGATGTACTTTATATATTTCTTTATGAAAAATTTGGTTTAATAATCATTTGAAATTCCTTGTGCAGAGCATGCTTTGGAACAACAAAATACTGTCATGCTTGGCTTAGAAATGTGGTATGCTCTTCGAATGAATTTGAAATTGACAAGAGCTTTTTACCCCAAAATTTGGGTGCTTTTTTATAATTGATATGTAACGTTTCTGACATAACATTCCATCATTTTCTTTATTTTTTTTTGTCCTGTTACAGCCTTGCACCAATCCTGATTGTTTATACTTGCATGAGATTGGGTCGCAAGAAGATAGTTTTACCAAAGATGAAATAATATCAGCTTACACAAGGTATATGATTTTTACGGCTGTCTTGTTTTCCCTCTTTAATATTTGTAATTGGTCCCTGTGTGTTTCATTAAACTTGTTGTACCTGACCCCATTGTGAGTTCAACTGTATTGGGACAGTACTATTTGGTGAACATATAATAATGCGTTAAGTACTATTTGGTGGGAATTTGGATGCCCCCGCATTATATTAGAATCATGGTAAACAGTACTTATTTTTAATATCATATTTGGTGACAATTTGTTTGGAAAATTTATGGTTTTCCTAGTTGTTTGACAGACTTCTGAATTTATCTGAAAGGGTCAGATTTGTATCAGATGTACTTCTTTTTCCCCTTGTATCAGATGTACTATAAGGAGAGTGCTCTATAGTTTAAATGAGAACTGGAAGGGGCACTGGTGGAAACTTAAAACCATACAGTTTTTTTAGTTCTTTCTTGATTATTGTGTAAAGTCCAACTGCTTCATGAAAGTAAATTATTTAAGTGCCCTAGTGTTAAATACTTTAATTCAAATCTGAAAGAGTAATTGTGATTAGGAGTACTCATGGATTCTGTGTGATAATTAATGGAATATGAAGGTAGATATTGTTTTTAAATACATATTCACATCAATTATAACTTTCTGAATATAACTTGTGTAGAAAAATTTTCAGTCTTTTACTTTGGTTTTTCTATGCTTGTCTATTTTGTGAATGATAGTGTTTAACTCGGTCTTCATTGTAATTAGTGCTTGTCTTTTTTTATTTTTTATATGTGTGGAATTATCACCTTAAGGACTATGAAGTCCACGAACCGGTGGACTTTGAGGCCACGTGTCTTCTGTGTCTTTCAATTTACAACTTGCAGGTGCTTGAAGAAAATCATTTCTGTTCTAATAAAAAAAATACGTAGGACAATTCTAGCTATGTTGTAATTTGTTTTCTATGTCCAAGCCTGGTTACAGGGACGAAGGGGCTAAACTTTTTAATTGTGTATTTGTTCATTGGAGTTGGTGCAGAGCAATTTATATTTAGGTCATCTTTGTTTTCATGATTGTCCTTTAGTATGCTACTCACTAAAATGAGCAAAGCTTCATACTGGTTTTTCTGTAAGTGGCTGGGTAATTAACATACATAGTTATTTTAAAGGAGTAGAGTACAGCAAATATCGGGTGCTACAAATAGTATGCAACGGCGTTCAGGGAGTATATTACCACCACCAGCTGACAATTATTGCAATAACAGCATTGCTTCTACAGCGAAACCTATTAGTAAAAGCACTACAACTGTAAGATTTTCTGTTATACACTCTAAATTTGTTTTTTTTTTTTTTTTGTTTAAATGGGGAAAGGACAAGAATAATTTCAAAATAAAAATGATTATATATGTGTGTGTGTGTGTTTGCATTTATATATTTATTTATATATTTAAGGGTTTGATATATTTATATATCCCGTCATATTACTTGTGGATTTATTATGTTCAACTATAATGTTGCATGGATATAATTTTAGTTATTCTTCACTATTTATGTTTCAACAGATATTGTTCTTGACCAATTTGATATGTTGATATTGATGCATGATATTACTTTTATTTCTTGCAGAGTTCTGCAACCAGTGTCAGAGTTTCTCCACCAAATAGTAGCTCTGGTAGATCTGCTGCTCTTCCTGCTGGTGCTTCATGGTATATTTTCATCTGATTTGTCTTGTAATGATTTTTCATTTTACTCCATAAGGTATTCATGCAAAAAGTATTTTATTTGCCAGGGGAACACGTGCCTCAAATAATCAACCACCACCTTCAAGTTTACCTTACTCCAATGGGACTCTCAAATCTAAACCTGAAATTAGCAACAGCGCAACATTGTTTTCTGCAGCAGTTGCAAGTACAAGTCAGTGTTCATCATTGCATGCTGATCGAGATAAGCAGCTTGCTCATGTTGATGAAAGCGGCAATAATCAAGATCGGCACAAAATTGAAACTCCAGAACCTGCTAAGCAGTATGTTGAAGCAGATGATCAAGACTATGTTCCTGAGACCCCTCCCATGCCAGTGCTACCTCTTGGTCCATCTACAAATGGCCAAATACACAGTCACCCTGCTGCTAAGGAAAAGGATTGTCATATAGCTGTACAAACAAATACTGTTAGTTCTTTTGACAGTGCTTTGATGTCTAATGGACCTGTTGCTGCAAAAGATTCAGCTGAAGTTCCAGATTATGAAATCCAACAGTTATGCTCAGAAATGTCTTCATTAAGTAATGATAGACATCAAAATGTTGATCATTCTAGTAATCCTTTGACTTCTGAGGGGAAAGCCGCAGCTTGTGCTGCTGATGAGAGTTGCATGACAAATGACGAGTCTGATTGTAGATTGGATTTGCAAATGCAGGTTGTCACTCGTGGGAATGGCTCCCATTCTTCTGATGATCTGAAAAATTGGAGTCGTGATGCTATTCCTGACAGAGGTCACACTCCATCAGAGTCGTTTAATTCTTCAACTCAGTCTCCTTTCCTTACCAACTCCATTGGGTCTGTTAATGCCAACATGCATATTGTAGATAGGAATTCTGATTCATTATTACAGCCTTCAAGTTTACAGGGTATCTCTAATGGATACCGGGAGAACATAGTTAACTGTTATGCTGATGTTGGAAGCACCGATAGAGGTTCCAGTTCGCTGTCAAATGCAGATCAGAGGAAGTATGGAAACAATGTTGAAGGTGAAACTGCAACTGCTGACTGCAATAGTGCTGTAGATATGGGAGAGAGTAGCATAATATCAAATATTTTGTCACTGGATTTTGATCCATGGGATGCACCATTAACTTCACCTCAGGACCTGGCCAAGTTGTTAGGGGATTCTGATAAACAGCCCAATCTTAGACTATCAAACTCATTAAAGTTACATACGAGCAATCAATCAAGGTTCTCTTTTGCGAGGGAGGAGAAACCTATAAATCAAGCACCTGGTTTTGAACCATCTTTCAGTCATACTCAACAAGCTTTTAATCATCCTCTAAGCCACGACTTCTCCAATAGTAGGAGCTTTCAACTTGATAACCCTGGTCCTCGTAATGGTTTCTCTCTAATCAGTAATGAGGACTACAATAGTTTGCCCTGCAATTATTCTACCTTTTCATCTAACAAGCTGTCAGGTGAGTTAATACCTTTCATATCATAATTATTGTTATTGTTATAATTGGCAGGGGGTTGGGGTGGTGGTGTTGGTTGGAACCTACAGTTTTTGGTACAGAAGACAGTTGGGGAAAGTAATTTTCCTGTTCTATGTTTTTAGTGATAATGAATAGTGGCTTTTCATAATTTACTAAGAAATCTTGATTTACATAATTCAAATAAAATATAATTCTGCTGGACTAATTGCACTTTCCCCCACTGAGCTTGCATTTCTTTTCCTTTTGGGTGTTCCTTTAGTCCTTTTTATTAATAATTCTCTTCATGAAATCCTGAAAACAGTATCAAGATCTCAGATGTCGGCCCCACCAGGATTTTCAGCACCTAACAGAGCACCACCTCCAGGTTTTGCTTCTCATGAAAGAGTGGAACAGAATTTTAGTTCTCTTTCAGGTTAGTTATTTATACTTGGATTTTTCTCTTGTCACCCCACATGAGAGAGATGTATATATACACCAAGATAGAGTATGCATATAATTAGATTTTTGGATATCTTTCATCATCTAAGTCCCACTCTTCTTTGGCAGGGAATCAATTGCTTGACACTGCAATGTTACGGAACCAGTATCAAAATCCACCTGCTGGAAATATGGCAGATAATGATGGGTTTGAGTTGATGGATCCTGCAATTTTGGCAGTTGGCAAAGAGAAGATTCCTAGTGGCCTTAACTTCTCAGGAATGGATTTGGCTCAAAGTTTTCCTCCGCAATTGAGTACTTTTGACAACGAGGCAAGACTTCAGTTATTAATGCAACGATCTCTATCTCCACATCAAAACCAGAGAATAGCTGATACAGGGGACAACTTTTCTCCCTTTCATGATGCTTATGGTATTCCTTCCAGAGCTGGTGAGCAAACACTAGCTAGCAATCTCTCCCCATTTTCACAATTCAGTCTTCCACAGTCTAGAAACCCTGTTATGTCAAATGGCCACCACTGGGACGTCTGGAATGGGGTCAATAGTGGAAATGATTTGAGTGTGGCTGAGCTCTTCCGCAATGAAAGGGTGGGACTTAATAACTTCTACTCTGGATATGATGAGTCAAAGTTCCGCACGGCGGCTAATTCTGGCAGTTTCTATAATAGAACATTTGGGATCTAAGCACATTTGTGAGACTCTTTTGGCATTCACTAGTAGTGGAACAAATGATTGAATGGAAAATGTTGACCAATAGAATTGCAAAGACGGCCTGGCTTGCTCTGGGTGTTTCAGTCACTGGAATAACTCAATCCACTGCATATGTGACACTACTTGACAGAATTGCATCCAATGATGGGAAGACTCGTTGGTGATTGTCTGAGTGAGCTACTTTCAGATTGGTGAAGGACCAAGCCTCTTCAATGGGGTGGTCAGAAACCGACAGGTCAGTCTTTTGACACTCAAATTCTTTTAATCTCAATTAGTATGTTTGACTGGTGGTGGTTATTAGAACTCTTTATTTTGTTTTTATTTTAATTTTTTTGGGTCTGGGGGAGGGACCTGACAGCTTCGTATCATTCACAATATAATGCTTCTCAGGTGAAAGAAGCAGAGATTGAGGCTCAGTACGAATTTTGACTCAGATGCGTTAGATGCTTGGGGTGACTGGTGATTCTCTGTATGTGTGCTTTTCTTTGATTGGGGTGGAGAATCGGGACATAGACCCCCACCCACACCAATTTTTATCAAATAAGAGAGTGAAGGAAAGACCAGAATAATATGGCTGGCTTGCCCATTTGTCTTGTAAGTACAAGAATTGGAAAGATGTGAATGACATTGAAAGCTGCTTTTATAGTCTGCTCTTTCCATTGCTTTTAAGACTTGTGCCTGCGTTTTGTGCCTATACTATGATAAAGGTTTGATTTGATTTGAATAGATGATTACAATGATAATAGTTAACACTTAAATATACTGTTCCTGTTCAATGCTTGCCAATGTGCTTCCAGAATTTCACAGCCGTACAACTAAAGAAAAATAGCTATATTCAATCTGTTGTGCTGACAATGTTGAAACGAGCGGGAATAGATTGCTTTTATTATGTTCATAGCTCCTACTTAAATGTGAATTTTGATAAGTTAAAGATCCATTGTTCGTCATGTCTTGCGAGCATTGATTTGTTGGGGTGCTATCTGCTATGCATCTTTTTTCTTCATATATAATTAATAACTAATGGGAAGTAATCATATTTTGAGTTCAATTAGCACCTAGTCACCTACTTCATTTTGCTTTACATTTTTAGAGGAACTCTCAAGCTTTACTTCGTTGATGACATTCCACGAATTTATTTTTCCAAACAAACATTGCAAGTTGTTGAAATATTTATGTGCCTAAATTTATACTCAAAATGTTACTACGTGTTAGTAGTGTGCAAAAGTTATCTGGTACAAGGACATGTGGGTGTTAGGTTTAGTGAGTTTGACTAATTGATAGCATTAGCCGTTTGTAGAAAAGTGTTTGGTAAATTGTCGTTATCGAAAAGTTAATTTGATTAGTTTTTTGAATTTTAACATTTTCAAGGAATAAGTTATTATAAAAAACTAATTAATTAAACATTCATCTTGATTGTTTAACCAAGTCAAACAGTTAATAATGATCAAATAAATTAAAATTGACTGATAAGTTAATTATATTACTAAAAAAGGGCCTATAATATATAGGGAGTATATTTTTACACAGTAAATATCACTTTTGGTCCATTGATTATAATTGAAGTATTTTTGGCCCTTGATTATTGCTTTTTTCAATTTAGGTGCATGACTTTCTAATTAGTATTACTTTTGGTCCTCCGATCTAATTTTCTGGTCACATATTACCAGAATTTCAACCCAAGTGTTGTAATTAGAAGGGTATTTTGATCCTTTCAAATTTATTTTATTTTCCTCTTTTATTTTTTTTATACCATGAAAATAATACCGCAGTGATTCTATCCGATTTTGTAGTTGTGTAATTGAATTCCTCTTCTTCTAGAGGTATTTGGCAAGTTTTAATTATAATTTTTAAGTGGGTTAGCATGTTTTAGTAACTATTTGACATTTGGATGAAGAAATTGCTTGCTGTGCTGACAAAGTTGCTTAGGTGTGATAACAAAGTTGAGGAAGAAGAAAAGAATGAAAAAGAGAAATGAAATAAATTTGAAAGGACCAAAATACCATTCTAATTACAACACAATATTTTTTTGGTTGAAAATTAGATCGGAAGACCAAAAGTGATACTAGTTAAAAAGTCATGCACTTAAATTAGAGAAAATAATTGTCAAGAATAAAAAATGCTTCAATTATTATCGTTAATAGACCAAAAGTAATATTTACTCTTTTTATGAATTAACAAATAATATTATTACATGATACTCCGTAATACATTGTCCTGGAAAAATAAACGAAAAGCAGGAAAATGTAACGTCAAGTGAAATTTCTGTCACTCAATGCCAACGTCATTGTTTAAGGTGTAAACAGTGATGGATCCTTGGTGTCCCATGATATTATTGGGTTTGCTATACGGTTCTACAGTGAAATTGAGATATGGTTTGTACACTGTCAAGGAATTAATGAATGATGACATGAACACAAGTCATTTCAATTCAATGCGACTTTTCTATTGTGTTGGTGGCAAAACCTCATTGAGCGCTAGTCAGGTTAGAATACTACTACATTTACATCCAACTTTGACACGAATAATCTATCGTATACTTTCATTTCATACTCTCATTTATATACTCTTATGTGGTGTCATGGTATTAAAGTAAGATTTATTAATTCAGTAGTAACTATGGTTTACCTTGTCATTCAAAAAAAAATTAAATTAATATACTCTTTTATTCTTACTATCAAACAATGACAAACTATCTTTATGATCTCACAAAAAATGTCTACATACATTAAAAATTTGATTAGTAATCTAATTGTATTTTCCGTCTACTTATTACTTAGATCTAAAACGAGACCAACCACATGTCAACCTGATGAAATATATATTAGTTAGAGATAAGAGTACTAAGTCACAATTATACTTTTGCAATAATTTGTATATAAATTGACCAATTACAATGCGAGTTAGTCCATTAGTATAGGAGAGACTTTAATGGAATATTTAGTATTTTCAACATCAAATCATAACCCTGAAATAAGCTAGCTAAATGGGGTAATATCAATAATATAACACAATTTTTGAATTTTCATTAACCAATTGTTCCTTGTCAAGAAATATATAGTCCAAGAGAGTTTAAGTTGCTTTTTAATAGCCTAGTGTAAATGATCAAAGCATTTGACTAAAAATAGGGTAGAAATAGTAAATTTTAAGTGAGTCCTTTATTGAGAATCTTATGTAATATTATCTATTGTTTGGTAGGTTTTGAATATATATATATATATATATATATATATATATATATATATATATATCATTTACGGAGAATTATTTAGTGTACAACAACAATAATAATAACAATAATAATAATAATAATAATAATAATAATAATAATACTTTGTATCATTTAGACAATTAACTTTATATAGTATACGAGTAAAGTTGACAATGACATAGCTTTAATAATAACATGTATAGCCAATGAGCTTTTGTCGTATTAGTTATGCGAGATTATCCTTAATAACATGTATAGCGAAGGAGTTTTTGTCTTATTAGTTATGGGAGATTAATCTCAAAGTCAAGATTTCAATTCCAATTTCATATATTTAAAATTGTATAGTGTATTTGTCTTATGTTGTTATTAACTTTTTTTTTTTTAATCCATTCATCAAAGTTATCTTTAAGTAGGTGAAAAGTTGACTTTTCCCTTGTTATTTTATTAATATATTAGCTAGAAAGCTCTAGGGTGGAGTCTGTGAGATTCCTTGAGAATGATACATTTATATTCGGATTCATATGGAAACCACTTTTTAGGTGAGAATGTAAGGATTGGCCCCTGGGTTTTACCAACAGCTCTGAAAAAAAATCTCTCTCTAGAATCTCTCTAGGGTTTTTGCCTCCACACTAGGGTTTCCTAGGGTTTTTGCATTGATAGCATTTTTCCGGCGACAGCCGGCGTACGACTAGCGAATGATGAGCGCGCCGACGGCGACGGTGCAGCCGGACCCGGATCAGCGTACGAGGACGGGGGAGGACGAGGTTGCTGTGGTCACCGAACAGTGGGCACAATGGTCGCTGGAGGAGGAAGAGGCGACTTTTGCGCCGGTCGGGGACAAAGTAGGGCAGGCCGACGTGGGTATGGAGGAGACGTGGAAAGTTGTAGGAAGATTCCTGACTCAGAAGATGGTGAAGTTGGAGTTTATGCGTCAGGTTTTAGCTTCCGTTTGACAACCGGTCAAAAGGGTTCAGGTTACGGAGATCCAGAGGGGTGTGTTCTTGTTCGTTTTCTTTCATAGAACGGACGTGGATTATGTCTTGGATGGAGGACCCTGGGCTTTTGAGAATAATGCCTTGGTTTGCAGGGAGGTACCGCCGAATACTCTCCCCGGGGAGATCCCGTTGAACACAATTGATATGTGGGTGCAGTTACACGATATGCCGTTGGGATATACATCTCAAACGGTGTTAGAGCAGGCTGGCAATTTCATTGGTACCTTTGTGAAACATGATGATCGGTTTGAAGGGGCCCCGTGGTTGACTTTCCACCGAATTAGGGTTTCTATTCCGGTGGATAAACCATTACGACGACGAATGAAGCTACTGAAAAGGGATAAGACCACGGCTTGGGTAACGTTTCGCTATGAACGGTTACACAGGTTTTGTTTTTACTGCGGATTAATGGGACATCTATATAATTTTTGTATTAAGGCGCGGGACTCTGGCATACCATTGGAGCGGTACCCGTATGGTCCGGATATGCGAGCTGGTGGATCCCGGAGCGCTCCTAGAGCGGTTGGGGAGAGCTGGCTTGTGCCGGTTGGCGGGAGACCACGTCCAGTAGAGGTGGATACCGGGGTGGCCGGGGCGGCAGTGGTACGGCCCAGTGGCGCTGTACCTGTGCGGGGCGGATTGGTGGCCGAAGAGCAGGTGGAAGCCACCAGGAAAAGGCGCAGGCAGGCTGAGAGAGGCCGACGAGGTACGGAGTTTGAGGGAGAGGATGTTATTATGCAAGAAGGTTCAAAAAACTTGTCCATGGCGGGAGCTGCTGCACAGCCCCGCCCGTCCCAATGAGTACGTTAAGCTGGAACTGTTGTGGCTTGGGCAATCCACAAACAGTTCGACAGATTGTGGACCTGGGGTCCCGTAAGAAGCCAGATTTTGTGTTCTTAATGGAAACCAAGGTGGCACGGATACATGCTGAGCGGATTCGTGTTAGTCTTGGGTACGAGGGGTTATTTTATGTTAACAATGATAGGATGAGTGGTGGTATGGCTCTATTGTGGAAAAAGAATAACACGGTACAATTGTTAAGTTATTCTAAGAATCATGTGGATGTGGAGGTACAGATTGAGGGGAAGCAATGGCGGATGACATGTTTTTATGGCTTTCCAAAGTGGAACGAGAAGAGGGACTCATGGAATTTGTTGCACACGTTGAAGGGTAGGTCCGCGTTGCCGTGGGTGGTGGTGGGGGATTTTAATAATCTCTTGTTCCAGCATGAGAAGAGAGGTGGAAACCCGTATCCTGATAATCTCCTACGTGGTTTTGGGGAGGCAATTGATGAATGTGGGTTGGCCCAGATGCCTATGAGGGGGCATCAATTCACATGGGAGAAAGGCAAAGGCACGCAGAATTGGATTGAGGAAAGACTTGACAAGGTGTTGACCACAACGAGTTGGAATGATATTAATCGTCATGCATGGCTGGAGAATATTCGAACTAGGGCATCGGATCACTCGATTCTTTTCCTCAACATTAATGCACCATGCATACCGAGGAGAGGAAACCCGAGGGGTTTTCGGTTCGAGATGGCCTGGCTTTTAGAAGAAGGCTGTAAAGAGGTTGTGGAGACTGCCTGGAAGGATGGTAAAATTGAGGGGCTGCTTGGGTGCCAACGATATTGTGGAGAGAAACTCATGCGATGGGGTGGTGAACGTTTTCATAAGTTTGGAAAACGTATTGACTAGCTGCGACGACGACAGGAATCTATCCGCAATCGGAGGGACCACGCGGCGCTAGCCGAATTCCGGCAGATTGATGACCAGCTGAATCTGCTGGAGGCCCAGGAGGATGTATTTTGGAGACAACGGGCAAAGCAACATTGGCTACGGGGAGCAGATGCCAATACAAAATTCTACCACAGGTATGCTTCTGCCCATAGGAAAAAGAATTTAATTATGCGTATTAAGGATAATGATGATTTGTGGGTTGAGGGGGATAAGATGAAAGCAGTGATAGTGGATTATTATACAAATATTTTTGCCTCGAATAATTCCAGTTGCTCAGATCCGTTGTTTGAGGATTTTAGTCCCCGAGTTACTCAAGAGCAGAATGCGTTGTTAATACGGCCCTATGAGGCGGATGAAGTAAAGGAGGCAGTGTATTCCATGTTCCCAGATAAGGCACCGGGACCGGATGGCCGGGATTTTACCAGCACTTTTGGGGTGTAGTGGGGGATGATGTAACTCGTTTTATAACAGGTGCGTTGAATTCATGTGTCCTCCCGGAGGGATTGAATGATACAAATATAGTGCTAATCCCTAAGAAAACACTACCTGAGACAGTAGCAGATATGAGGCCAATTGCGTTAAGCAATGTGGTTTACAGGATTATGGCGAAGATGATTGCGAATAGAATGACGCCACTGATGGGAGGAATAATCTCAGAGTCCCAGAGTGCTTTCATTCCGGGCCGTTTAATTACAGATAATATATTGGTGGCTGCGGAAGTGGGACACTATTTGCATAGGAAACAGTGTGGCAGTGCGGGGTGGAGTGCGTTAAAACTGGACATGTCAAAAGCTTATGACAGAATGGAATGGCCTTTCCTGAAGAAGATGATGACTGTTATGGGTTTTGATGAGCACTGGATCCGCCTTATTATGCTATGTGTTACCACAGTAAGATATTCGATTATGATAAATGGGGAGGTGGGTGGAAGTGTGACCCCGACTCATGGGCTGAGACAGGGAGATCCTCTTTCTCCTTATTTATTTATTATTTGTGCGGAGGGACTTTCAATGTTATTACAGAGAGCACAGATGGATGGGGCTATACATGGATGTAGGGTGGCTAGAGGGGCACCACCGGTCTCACACTTATTTTTTGCAGATGACAGTCTGTTGTTTTTCAAAGCAAATATTCAGGAAGCAGCTGTTATTAAGCAGTGCCTGGTTAGATATGAGAAATTGTCTGGCCAAATGGTGAACTATAATAAATCAAATATTTGCTTTAGTAGAAATACCCAGATGGCGCAGAGGCAGCATGTGGCGTGGTGTTTGGGGGTGGAACTGGCATCTAATTTTGGGAAATATCTGGGGCTCCCTTCCTTTATAGGAAGAAATAAAAGGGCTGTATTTGCATATATTGAGGATAAAATCAGGCAGCGAATTGGATCATGGAACAAAAAGTTACTCTCACAGGCGGGGAAGGAAGTACTCTTAAAAAGTGTGGCTCAGTCTATGCCTACATTTTCTATGAGTGTGTTTTTGTTACCTGAATCAGTGTGTTTGTCTATACAACGTACTATGAATAAATATTGGTGGGGGACAAGAGCAGATCGTGGAATACATTGGAAGGCTTGGGATAAATTATGCATCCCTAAGAAATATGGAGGATTAGGTTTTAAGGACCTTCGTGCGTTTAATCTGGCCATGCTGGGGAAACAGGCATGGAGATTTCTTACAGAACCTACCACTCTAGTAGCAAGGATCTATAAGGCTAGATATTATCCAACGACTACTTTTATTGATGCTACTATAGGAAATAATCCGAGCCACTGCTGGCGGAGTATTATGGCCACCCATGATCTAGTCTGTGCCGGGGTGCGCAGAAGGATTGGAAACGGTAGGGATACATTGATATGGGGACATCCTTGGTTGTCTGATGATCCTAGTCCTTTGGTTCAAACACACATGCCTGAAGGGTTAAGACAAGCACTAGTGAGTGGCCTTGTAGATCAAGATACGGGTACCTGGGATCCACATATTCTCAATGATTTATTTGTTCCTGAGGATGTGAGCCGAATCTCAAGAATACTAATAAGCCCAGATTATGATGACACTTGGTATTGGAAGGGGGACACACAAGGAATATACACGGTTAAGAATGCCTATAGGCATATTATGGGGGACTATTCTGATGACCCAGGTGCTTTTGATAAATGGGTTACATTATGGAAATTAAGAGTGCCACCCAAATGGAAAACCTTTTTATGGAGAGCCGTGTCTGGCATACTACCCACCACTGATAATTTAATTGTTAAACGGGTGGAGGTGGATCCTATATGTCCCATGTGCGGCAATACACAGGAAAATATTATGCATGTACTGGTTTTATGTGATTATTCTAAAATGGTTTGGAATATTTCGGGGTTACCTGTCACGAATATTCAAACTAATTTTTTCCGATCATGGTGCATAGGCATGATGGACTCGTTGTTGGAGGGGCAAGTACGCCTGGCAGTTGGGATCCTCTACTACTTATGGTTAGCAAGGAATTCGGCGCTGTGGGAGAGAGCCTTGCCGTGCACGGCCTACGGCTACAGTGAAGAAGGCGGTGCTGACCGAGGAGGCCTTCACCAGGCTGAGACGTGGGACGACACAGCCGAATGCTACGGTGATGCCGGAAACCGAACCGTATGGGCTCAGGTGCTATTTCGATGCAGGCTACAGACAACACACGGGGGAAGCAACGTTCGGAGTTGTGTTACTCAGTCACGAGGGTGTTTTTATGGCAGCCTCGGCGGGGACACTACCTGGAGCTTTTTCACCCATTATGGCAGAAGCCCTAGCATGCAAGGAAGCCCTATCGTGGCTTAAAGGGCGCGATATACAGAGGATTGATCTACTCACTGATTGCATGGAGTTGCGTAACATGATAAAATCAAGAAGTACCGGAACACGATCGTATGTTGGGGTCATTGCGGACCAGTGCAGGACAATTATGTCATCATTTAATTACTGTTCTTTACATTATATTTCCAGAACTGCTAATATGCATTCTCATACACTAGCTTCGTTAGCTTTCGATCAGGAACATCCTATGTACTGGGATGTAATCCCACCTGACTCTATTACTATGTTCATTCATTAATATACCAAAATATTTGGCTTTCAAAAAAAGGTGAGAATGTAAGGACTAATTTGAGTTTTTTATTTGTCAAGATCTTAGCTTATTACAAAGATTAATTCTTTAATTAATTCACTGATTTGTTAATTTAGTGTGTGTGGGGCAATATGAGAATGTTACGTTTTTCACTGCTGGTTGTGTCGTCGTTCGATTTGGCTCTCTCATTGATTTTTCAGCGTTTGGTTCTTGTCTGCATCATAGTTTTAGGATAGGTTTGTGTGTGTGTGTGTATATTTTCTTTTGTGCGATTCGTTTGATTGTATTGGTGGTGCTTATATGGTTGATCATTGAATTTGGTGTGTGGGTGTTGTTTTTTGAGGTTCCTTGTTTGGTGTGTGCGTTTTTTATTTGGTGGTGGCGTGTGGGTTTGCGTTAATGAAAGTTTTTGGATCGCATGACTGGGGATCGGGGACCGGGGGAGGCGGAAGGGGAAGGGGGAGGGGGAGTGTTGTGCATTGTAAGGTGTGGTGTTGTGCATCTTAAGTTGTGCATTAGTGTGAGTCCTTGATGCATTGTAAGGTGCACTGTTGTACATTGTTGTAGAGTCCTTGGTACGTCACTGTATTATGGGGTGCGCAATGGGGTTAGAGGGGGGGGGGGGGGGGGGGGTTTGTTTTTTCCTTCTTGCAGTGTGGTTCTGTGTGTTTATAATGTAGAATTTGGTGGTTGTGGCTTGTAGATGTAACATTTGTGTATCAGTGTTATAGTGACAGTGCATCGCTGTTGTAGTTTTGGTGCATTCTGGTGTTTGATGTGGTGGATTATGTTCATGTTAGATATGGTTCATGGGGTGTGCATCAATGTTTGTTTGTCGTGGATTTTTATTAGGGTTAATACCATTTGAGGTCCTCCGAGTATAGTGGTTTTGCCATGTTTAGTCCTAAACTTTCAAATTGACCATCTGTGGTCCTTCGACTTTCAAATTTAACCATTAGTGGTCCAAGTTAACCATCCATGGTCCTTCAACTATTAAATTTTAACCAACCATGGTCCTTTCAAGAGGACCACCATTGGTTAAATTTCGAAACTTGAAGGACCATGAGTGGTTAACTTGGACCATAAATGGTTAAATTTGAAAGTCGAATGACCACAAATGGTAAATTTGAAAGTTTAGGACTAAATGTGGCAAAACCACTATACTCGGAGGATCTTAGATGGTATTAACTCATTTTTATTTTTTTTTTTGACTTTTGGGCGTGTGTGTTAATATTAGTGATTAAAAATAATACTTCGTACTTTGTTTCCATCTATATTGTTAGAGAAAAAAAACATATTTGGAAAGTGTAGTGGGATTTTAGTTCCATGAAAATGGGGGAATTGCAATTCCTTTCAACCAAACAAGGGAATTTTGTGGCCTTTGGAATTATGTGGGAATTAAGTGGGAAGGGAATTTAAATTCCCTTCAACCAAAATAATGTACTTTTAATATATTAAAAAATGTACCTGATATTTAGGGTCCAGACAATAATTTGCCGTTCTCATGGGAGCCGAACCATATATTAATTATATATTTATAGATTTTGGATCAAATATAAATGCTTCTACAGGTTAAAAAAAAATGCGCACAAATGCTAATCGTAGTATACCAAATCAACCGTCCAGATTGAAATTAATTAAAAAACGCTCGGTGGCATATTTGTAATTTTGAGTAAGTAGGTCATATTGTCTTTTGTATCCGAGTGCACATTTTTCTTCTTCGAGTGCATATTTTTACTTATTCAAGTGCATATTTCTCTTCTTCGAGTGCATCATTTTTGTTTCAGTACTTAGTTTCCCCTTTGAGTGTACATATTTGTGCCTTTGAGTGTAAAAATTTTGCCTTCAAGTGCATATTTTTCTTTCTAAGAGTGCACAATTAATTTTCTTTTAGCTTTCCCTTCTAGTATCTTTTTTTTTTTTTTTTCATTTGCCTTCTAAGTGATCCTCTTTATGCTTTGAAGTGCTCAGTTTCATGCCTTCAAGTGCATGTGTGTAATACTTAGCATTCCATTGAACCTTTTTTTTTTTCCCCTTCTAGTGCATATTTGTAGCCTTCAAGTGCACGTTTTGTAGCCTTCAAGTGCATGTTTTCCTTTCTAAGAGTGCAGAATTAATTTCTTTCAAATTTTCTTTTTTTTTCTTCCTTGCCTTCTACTGATTGTCTTTATGCCTTCAAGTGCTCAATTTAATGCCTACAAGTGTATATGTCTTACTATTGTGTAAAAAAAAAAAAAAAAAAAAAACTTAGCATTCAAGTGAACCTTTTTTTTTTTTTCCTTTCAGTGCATTTTTTTGTCTTCAAGTGCATATTTTTATGCCTTCATGTGCATGATTTGTTGCCTTCAAGTGCACAATTCTGGACAGTATTTGTTATATCTTGTGCATTATTTTCAATAACATATAACTAAATTTCTAATGAAATTTGTGAGATCTACAAACGATGTGTATGGGTAATTGCTTTAATAACACTTAAGTTGAATAACCTCTCTTTTTGGTACCATAAATTGCACCAATTGCACATCTATTTGTCTTCGAGTGCAGAATTTTTGCCTTCAAGTGCATGATTTTGAGTTTTCAAGTGCACATTTCGTATATAATTTATTTTAAGATAGTCATTGATCATTAGGGAAGCTTGTCGCACCGCATTTTCGCGCGCGCGCGTGCGTGTGTGTGTGTGTTCATAATCAGGTGAGAACCATGCCCTAGGTGAAAACCTGTAGACAAAACCAAACTATTGATCTAGTAAATATAACGGTTGAAAATAAACAAAATTTTGTACTACTTCTGTCCCATTTTATGTGTCTGATTCAGTTAACGAGACTTGATTGAAGTTATTTTTAATTCAATTTTTTATAATATTAAGTATAGTATTAGTATACAAAATTTATAGATTTAGAAACTATACTAAAAATACTATTAAACACAAAAAATAAAATTCAAAAATAAGTTAAAAATACTCAAGAAAATAAACAAAGAAGAAATAATTAATTTGACCAATGAATAGTAAGTACGACAGATAAAATAGGACAGAGAGAGTAATATTTATGAAAATGACACCGCTCATTTTAAAAATTTGTAATATTTATGAAAATGAGCTCGCTCTCTTTTTACTTTTTTGAATGCTATTGACTCTATTACATTGTAGTATCTGTTCAACAAAGTCTGGGGGAGTATATGAACAGATACTACATTGTAATAGAGCCATGCATATGACAACAAAGTCTGGGGGATCAGAATGGAGGCGACATTGTAATAGAGCCATGCATATATTACTGCAAAAAGGACAACAAAGTCTGGGGGATCAGAATGGAGGCGTTATTCAGTAGGTTGAGAAAGTATATGAACAGATACTACATTGTAATAGAGCCATGCATATATTACTGCAAAAAGGACAACAAAGTCTGGAGGATCAGAATCCCAGTGTGATACTGCAAAAAGGACAACAAAGTCTAGTCTGGGGGATCAGAATCCCAGTGTGATACTACATAGACAACAAAGTCACAAAGTCTGGGGGATCAGAATCCCAGTGTGATACTGCAAAAAGGACAACAATGTCTGGGGGATCAGAATCCCAGTGTGATACTACATGGACACAGGTATCACATGGACAACAAAGTCACAAAGTCTAGTCTGGGGGATCAGAATCCTAGTGTGATACTACATGGACACAGGTATCACATGGACAACAAAGTCACAAAGTCTGGGGAATTATGGACAACAAAGTCTGGGGGATCAGAATCCCAGTGTATATTACTGCAAAAAGGGAACACTCAGTGCATATATTACTGCAAAAAGGGAACAACAAAGTCTGGGGGATCAGAATCCCAGTGTGATACTACATGGACACAGGGAACACCCTGCAAAAAGGGAACAACAAAGTCTGGGGGATCAGAATCCTAGTGTGATACTACATGGACAACAAAGTCTGGGGGATCAGAATCCCAGTGTGATACTACATTGTAATAGAGACAACAAAGTCTGGGGGATCAGAATCCTAGTGTGATACTACATGGACAACAAAGTCTGGGGGATCAGAATCCCAGTGTGATACTACATTGTAATAGAGCCATGCATATATTATTCCAAAAAGGACAACAAAGTCTGGGGGATCAGAATCCCAGTGTATATTACTGCAAAAAGGGAACACCCAGTGCATATATTACTGCAAAAAGGGAACAACAAAGTCTGGGGGATCAGAATCTCAGTGCATATATTACTGCAAAAAGGGAACAACAAAGTCTGAGGGGAGGCTTTAGAAGCTAGAGTATGGTGCTATGTGCAACATTATTTAAACGTCTAGGAATAGCGAATAATGTAAAGGAAGATAGCAAAGCTTTGCATTTGTCAACCACCACCCGTACATAGGACCTCGGAGCGGCGGACGAACCCGATAAGTGTCGTTTTAGGACCAGACAATCAGTATAAATAACCACGTCCTGAGCTGAGCGGGGCCTAAGCCAGGACAGCGCTTCCTTGCAAGCCAAGCCTTCGACCGTGAGAGCAACGGTGCACGGTGGGAGAACACCATTGGCGGCAGCGACAAATTGACCATCGGCCGAGAGGAGAGGTACCCCGTATGCAGCTACTCCCGAGTCCGGATTGAAAGCGGCGTCGAAATAGCAGCAGCGGCCTCCGGCTGGGTGATGTGGCGGGACTTGCTGCTGTAGTGACACGGCAAATGGCGGCAAATTCGATGCCTCCCAAGCAGCGTAGGCACCCATAGCTTGCGTTGCAACATACCGCGGAGGCTTCATACACGCGTCCCATACCGCGTCGTTTCTGGCACTCCAAATATGATAGAGTACTGCAACCACTTTAACAAAAACATCCAGCGTTAAAATACACATAGCATTCCGAAACCATTCTGTAAAACAGCCTCCAACCACACATGAGATCGGAAGGTGGGAAACATCCCAAACAAGACTAGCATAATGGCAATTAACAAGAGAGTGCATAACATCTTCATGATAATAACACACATTGGGCATGAGGGGGACACTTCCACCCTCCTTATAAGGAGGTTAGTGGTAGTAGGGAGGATACCACTTAAAGCTCTCCATAGGAAGGTCTTCCACTTGGGGGCGGGGGGGGGGGGGGGGTAACTTTTAATTTCCACATAGAGGTCCATTTATCAAACATGGTAGGGTCAGAGGTGAATTCACCAGTCAGGAACCTGTACCCACTTTTAACTGAGTATAAATCACTAACATCCTTGTGCCAATACCAGGAATCCACATAAGACGGGCACACAGGAACTCTCATAATTTTATTCACATCACATGGCTCAAAAATGTCTTCTAGAATAGCCAAGTCCCAAGACGGGCACAAGTATCCTGGTAAATTAAACCTGAAACTTTTGAACCAACCAGCTATTGTGGTGTGGTGGTGCTGATTACAGGGTCGGGATCAAGAAGCCACGGATGTTCCCATATTAGAGTAGTCTCACCATTCCCAATTCTTCTCCTCATCCCAGTGCAAATGCGGGCATGAGCAGCCATAATGCTCCTACAACAGTAACTGGGATTATTGCCCAACGTAGCATCAAAAAAGGTGGACCTGGGGAAATAACGCGCCTTGTAAACACGGGCCGCCAACGAATCCGGGTTTATAAGAAAACGCCACACCTGCTTACCCAACATAGCCAGATTAAAAGCCTTGAGATCCTTGAAACCCAAGCCCCCAACAGCTTTAGGCTTACTTAAACGGTCCAGGCCATCCAATGAATGCCCCTTCCTCCTACGCCATTCTTACCCCACCAGAACCTGTTCATACACCTTTCAATAGCCAAACATAAAGAGTCAGTCAATAGAAAAACACTCATAGTAAATGTAGGCATAGTTTGGGCCACACTTTTCAACAGAACCTCCTTCCCTGCTTGGGATAGCAACTTCTTATTCCAAGACCCTACCCTCTGCTGAATCTTTTCCTCAATATAAGAAAAAACCAACCTTTTGTTTCTCCCAATGAAGGAAGGGAGCCCTAGATATTTCCCAAAGTCAGGCGCCTGAGAAACCCCAAACAGATCCGCCACCTCCTGTCTATAATCATCACCGGTATTCCTGTTAAAACAGATGTTGGACTTGTGAAAATTAATAGTTTGGCCTGACAGTCGTTCATAATCTAATAAGCAACCCTTTACCACATTCGCCTCCTGCAAGTTAGGCTTAAAGAATAAAATGCTGTCGTCAGCGAAAAATAAATGTGAAATAGCAGGTGCTCCCCAAGCCACGCGGCACCCATGCAAAGATCCCTGAGCCTGTGCATTACGCAGAAGAAGCGAGAGCCCCTCCGGACAAATAATAAAGAGATACGGGGACAAAGGATCCCCCTGTCTCAGGCCACGAGAAGGAACCACACGTCCCCCATCAGCCCCATTTATTAGAAAGTTATATGAAATGGAGGTGGCACACAACATAATTAACTCCACCCATCTATCCGCAAACCCCAGAGCCACAAGCATATGACGCAGGAGGGCCCATTCCATTTTATCGTAAGCTTTTGCCATGTCAAGTTTTAAAGATCCCCACCCAACCCTTCCACATTGCGTCCTGTTCAAGTAGTGGCCAATCTCAGCCGCAATCAAGATATTATCAGTTAATTGACGACCCGGAATAAAGGCACTTTGAGACTCAAAGATAACACCATCAAGTAACGGCTTCATCCTATTAGCCAGCATCTTAGCCATTATCTTATATACCACATTGCAGGGAGCGATCGGTCTTAAATCAGTCACAAACTCAGGAGTCTTTTTCTTGGGGATCAGGACCACATTAGTTTCATTTAGGCCCTGAGGGAAGGACACAGAGTGTAAGCAATTCAGCACAAAAGAAACAACATCCCCCCCCCCCCCCCCCCTCCCCAATAACATCCCAGAAGTGTTGATAAAATCCTGGGTTCATCCCATCAGGGCCAGGGGATTTATCCGGGAACATAGAGAAAAGGGACTCCTTGACCTCCTCAGGCTCGAAAGGCCGGAGTAAAGATTCATTCTGGGACTGGGAGACTAGAGGGGTCACAGTGCTAAAGAACGGATCATCATCAATCAACACACCACTAGTCTAAAAAATATGCAAGAAATAATCCAATATCATAGCATTTATAGCATTATGTTTAACCCAGACACCATTCGAGTCTTTTATCCTAGGCAAAGTATTTTTACGTTTACGGGAAGAAGCATACCTATGGTAAAATTTGGTGTTGGCATCTGCTCCCTGCAACCAGTGTTGTTTCGCCCTCTGCCTCCAAAAGACATCCTCCTGCGCCTCAAGGTGGCACAACTCAGCCTCAACCATGTTGTAATCCGCTAGAGAAACCGGGTCATTCCGCCTACGCAAGGCTAAGAGCTTAGCACGCAGCAACTTTATCTGCTTGCCAAACATATGAAAACGATCACCCCTCCCCCCTCCCCCCCCCCCCCCCCCCCCCCCGTCTTGCAGCTGCTTACCACAACTTCTCAAGTTTCCCATAAGATCACCTCCCACCCCCTCATTCCAAACATGCTCCACCACACCACGATAACCACCATCTCGAAACGAAATCCCCTACCCCCACCACCACCTGCCCCTTGAACCCGTAAGGCCAAGAAACAGAGCCGAATGGTCAGACGTACGAGTAAGAATGTTAAGTACCTTGGCATCCTCCAACAACCCACGCCAATCACTACAAGCCACCACTCTACCCAAATTGCAGTAATGCGAACATCCTAAGTCATATTATGTGTTTCAAAGTAAATAAATTGGTCCACTCTATCTTTTTTATTTCACAGCTATGTGCATAGTTTTATTAATGCTATGTAAACTTTAGTCTTTATACTTATTAAAAGCATAGGAAAAATTTGTCTTGTCCATTTAAAGTTGTAACTAAGTGGAATGAGTTTAATCTCTGTCGTATCAAATTGTTTTTCCAAATTTATAAAGAAAAAGATCAAATAAACATCTTAAAATGATTAAATAGTGTGATGGAAGTCCCAAAAAAAAAAAAAAAAAATTATTAAAACTGTTTAAATCAATAACATGCTAAATTAAGCCATCATTTTACCTATTTGAAATGTTACCGTTGATTTGGTGCTAACTAAGGTTCCACATGTGTTATTATTTTGATGTGACAATAACTTAACATTCGATGTAGTGATAATTTGAAATAAATTATTAAAACAGAATTGTGGCTGCCCCTTATCTCATATTCGTATGATATTTGAGGAGGACTGCTCTTATCTCTTAAACAACCATGGTTTTTTATAGCAACCATGGTACCGAACAGAAACAACCACATATGTCTTTGTTTGTTTGATTTTTATTTTTAATTTTTAAATTTTTATACAAGATTATTTAATTTATAACAAATCATCACCATATCGAATGCCAAGTTATTGCTATATCAGAATAATAATACACAGTGGAATCTTAGTTTGCCCCAATTAAGTGATAACATGTTGAATAGATAAAATAAACGTTTAATTACACTTTTTATCGATTTAAAAAATTTCAATAATTTTTTTTTTTGTTAGGAGTTAAATTATACTATTTTCCTATTCTTTACTGAGGTTGTAAGACTCTGTTTGGTAACATAGTTAGTTAATCAGTCAATTCTGACTTATTTGATTACTATTAGTTATTCAACTTGGTTAAACAGTCAATATAAGTGTTTGATTAATTAGTTTTTTGTAATAGCTTATTGCTTAAAAATATTAAAATTTAAAAAGATGTTCAAAAAGTCAAAACAGTTTTTTTTATCTGCTTTTTGAGAAAATTATTTTGCATATAATCAGCTATCAGATAATAATTAATTTACTAAACATTTGTCTACAATCAACTAATGTTATCAACTATCATATAACAATTAATTTACTAAACATCTTTATACAATTAAGGGATAATAGACCCTCCAACTATATATCAAAGTGCAATTAGACCCTCAAACTAAAAAAACATCCAATTAGACCCTTAAACTTGTTAGATATGTGCAATTAGCTTATTTAATAGGTTACCAAATGGTAACTTGCAACTTTTCTTACATGACATGCATTTTTTGTGAAATCTTATTTAAAATGTTTAAAAAAATATTTTTAAAACTAATTTTAAAAAAATCTGACGAAGAAACCGAACTACGTCTTCTCACCTCAGCTCCTCTAATCATCGCCAAATTAAACCCAGGCCTTTTTATTTCATATTTTCTCCATCATAATTCAATTATTATTACATCATAGCTACCATATATATATATATATATATATATATATATATATATATATATATATATATATTTGCAGTATAAGAAACACTAACATAGCTTGTTCTAGTGGAATGAACTTGTTCAGGATCAAGCGAAGTGAAACTTGAGAGCGTGAAATCGCAAGAAGATTCGCAGATGATGATGGATTAAAGGAATCGCAAGCTCATGATATTGAACGGGGAATCGGCCAGGTGGTCGAGGATGAAGAAGCAGAAGCTTCGTCAGATGGAAAATTTATTGTCATGAGAAGTAGGGGTGTGCAAACTTCGGATATACAAAGTTCGGTTAACCGTTTTCGAACCGAACTTTTTCGATTCGGTTAATGGTTAAAGGAATTTTAAAACTTCGGTTAACGGTTAATTCGGTTCGAAAGGTCGGTTAATCGAATTAACCGAACGGTTAACCGAAGTTTTTAATATATATATAAATAATAATATAAATATAAATACTAATTTGAAGTTATGCATGTTTGGAGTTTCTAATTAATGTTTTTGTATATTTTGTTATGAATTTATTATGATATGTATTTTATTTTAATTAGATTTATTATTTTAGGTGTTATTTTTTGAATTTTGAATTTTAAATTTTAGCTTTAAAAAGTTCGGTTAATCGGTTAACCGACCGATTAACCGAAAAAAATTTCGGTTCGGTGAATTCGGTAGAGCAAACTTCGGTTCGGTTAACGGTTAAAGGAAAAAAAACTTCGGTTAATTTGTTTCGGTTAAAACGATTCGGTTAACCGATTGAACACCCCTAATGAGAAGACGTAGTTGGGATTTTTTCTTCGGATGGAAAGTTTTTTTTAAATTAGTTTTTAAAGATTAGTTTTAAAAATATATTTTTTTAAATTTTAAATAAGATTCTACAAAAGATGCATGTTATGTAAGAAAAGTTGATAAATTACCTTTTGGTAATCTGTGAAATAAGTTTTTTGCACAAATCTACCAAGTTGAAGGGTCTAATTGAATGTTTTTTTAGTTTGAGGGTCTAATTGAATTTTGGTATATAGTTGGAGGGTTTATTTGACCCTTATCCCTACAATCAATTAATGTTATCAAATAATCAAACATACTAACCCAATTAACTAACCGTTATCCACTAACACTATTTACCAAATACCCCAATATGTTTTATTATACTATTTAATTAACTTAAAAGACTTATTTAATCTTTTTTCCTGATTAAAATACAGGAAAAAAAAAAAAAAAAACGTCTTGTCCATTTAAAGTTGTGGAGGGAGGAGTTGAATTTGTTTGGCATCAAATTGTTTTCCCAAGATTTAATTAATTCAGCCACCTCGAAGAAAAAGAAAAAACATAAATAAATTTAGGAGGAGACAAAAGTGGAACATCCAAGAAGTCATGTCTACCCTCACGCCAATTGGGTGTCCTGATCAGTACCACAAGTTATAATGTTTGTTTAAGAAACAAAAAAATTCATGGGGACCCACCAACTACAACACCAAAATCCTGACTACCCAATCTCACCCGAATCAACAAAACACAGAATGGGCCCATGGGTCAATTAAACTCCAACCAAGCTGGGGCCCACCATGTGTCTCAAAGCCCTCTACATCTTGCTCTTATCTAAAACTTTTTTTTTTTTTTCTCTATATACTTAAAATATCTACGCTAACTCATAACTCATAAGATGTGAATAAAATGAAGATAATTATTTTTTCAACTTAATCATGTTTCACGTTTCAACTCTAAAAATGCAGCTCCCTAAAATTCAAAAAAAATAAAAAAATCAAGTAATGAATAATAACATTATAAAATCCAAGAAACTCTAGAATAGCTAAGGGAGTTGGATATTAATGTGGGAGACGTGAAAATAGATGCGCAACAAGTGATAAGATTTGCAGTGTGAACCTTTAGATTCTTATTTTGGTTTTATTGTTGGCATGGTTGAAAAAATCGATAGGCGCCGATAGGCGCTCGTGTAATTTTTTTTATTTGAAAAAAAAAGTTGTCTATTTAAAAAAAAAATTAAAATTTTTAAGACTTGATAATTATAAAATATATTTTTTTTTTGGAGAATATAATTATAAAATATTTAATAATTTAATAATTAATACAAAAATATTAAATATTAACCTAAAAATATCTATGATTTGAACGATTTAGAGTTATTCCCCTCAAATCGACGTCATTTTGAGTGAAATAACTCATTTAAAAAAATACAAAAAGAGATCAATAGTTAATCTTCGGATTAGTCGGCACCTAGACCACCGACTATGGTGATACGCTAGGCGACCGGCCAGCGCCTAGGCGCGATTTTCGTAACACTAATTGTTGGTGATATTAATGAAGCTGCTAGTCAATTCTTAAATATTAATTTCAATTTTATTAAAGAATCTACAAAATCATATCGTTCATTTTATTGCTCGAGAGGCTATTTTTATGTTAAATTACAATATTTGGCATGCTAATCCTTCATTATTTATTGGTGACTTGTTATCGTTTGATTTATTAAATTAATCCTTTTATCTTTAAAAAAAATATAAAATCATATTAATAGGTACAAAAATTGTAGGGAATAAGCACTATTATATTACACATGCAATCATGAGAGAGAGAGAGAGAGGTTTAAAAGAAAGGATGTTTAAGGAGGGGGGATATGAATTGGTATAGGACAAAACCCTTGAAAGAAACACAAGTGGAGCAAAAGAAAAAGTGGTATGAACAATTGTTGGGTTGTATTGTGTGGATGCATTGCACTTGCTTTGAAAAGAAAACAGTAAATAAATGAAACATACTATGCTGCTATACTCAGTACTAGGTCAAAATTATTATGTTACCTTACCTGGTACCTTTTGGTTTATTGTACCTAATACACTGCTGCTTCAAAAGCTTCCCTATTGCACCAACTCACTCAGCTGCCTGTGATCAACTCTCTCTCTCTCTCTATATATATATGGCACATTTGATTTTTTGGTAAGAAAATGTTTTTTTTTAATCCAATTTTTCACATATATAATTGATAGGGATTATACTAGTACAACCATCTCTAATGTACTAGTCAGATCCGACCAATTGACCATCACTGATCGACAAATACTTTAGCTCCCGGTCATGTCTCCCGATTCCATTTGAAACCAAGCTATCCCCTAGTATACTTGTGCAACTATGAACGCTTCCGAACCGGAGGTGACGGGGAACACTTGTCAAACCAATCCGTCATCAGGCCTTTGATCACATTACCCCAAAGGCACTTCCCAAGTAAAACAAATCTGTCACGTCACATCCTATCACCCCGCACAACCTTCACTAAACATTTGTCGCACTCTGACCGCCCAAGCCAATAATTCGGCATACTCGCCTTGCCCTACCTATAAAAGACGCATTAATTGTTGTGAAGGTGGACTTTTGGACCTTTCTTCGCACCCGGACCCCTTCGAGTTTTGACCGGTCTCGTTGTTCATTCTTGATCTACGTATCTGACCCAATTCCCTCATCCATGAGATATTTATTACATCAATTGTTTTATGTGGTCAAGTGTCACAATTGTTCATATTGATTATTTATTAGTGAGCGAATCAGTCTGGTTATAAATTATTATTATTATTATTTTCATTTTATTGTCCTCCAAATTTGAATTTATAAGGGATATATATGAACTATATGTACTTAGCATTTCCATCCTAGAGAAAAGTTGGAAATTAGGTTGTCTCCATTTTATTGTTCTCTAAATTCATTTGTTTAGATGTAAATTAAGGAATATGGCAAATAGTTTTGTACACTCCCTGAATGGTTGAACAGAAAGTAAAACTAAATTCATGTACTGAGATCAAAAGTGAAGTTTAGCCCTAGCTTACTGCAAAAAAAGAGTACTCAGCATGTATAGATTGCTGAACAAGATCATTGGACATCTTGAAGTCTGTCAAAAAGAATCCAACCAAGCTAGCTTATGTATGTGTTGTGTTATCAATAAACAACACTTTGGTTGTACAAATGAATGCAGACATTCAGTGGTATGTACCCTAATCAGGTAGGTAGGGCGAGATGAAGTTAGATTAGGGAGGTGGCCTGATATGGTAATTGTGTTGAGAGGTATTTGGGTAAGAAGCAAAGCTTAGATTCATGGATGGGAGGGATAATGCTGCTGAGTAGGGAGAACCTGCCAGGGCGGAAGTAAAGGCCGTTGTGGAATTATTGGTAGCCGGAGTTGAGAATCCTGATGATGCTGCTGCAGTAGAGAACATTGCCACTGGGGTTGAGCCATAGCGCATTTCACGCATCCAGTTTGGGGATCCTTGCGAGGAACCACCTATACCCATTCTTTTCTCACTTGCTATTTGCTGCTGCCAAATCATAACTCAACATTAGTTGTGGCTTTCAGTATGATATTTAACCAACAGCCAATGATTTAGAGATTTTAGTAACAAGAGTAGTTGTAGCTTTCAGTGCAATAATCAACCCACAGCCCAATGATTTAGAGATTCTATAGAAAAACAAATCTTGGAGTTACCTCTACAAAAGTTTAATGTGTAGATATTATCATGCAAAGTCTGTTCAGACAACTTGTAGCAAGGTTCCAAATATGGACCACATGTACATAAACTAAACTTGCTAATTGACATTTTAGGTATTGACAAGGATTTCTCTTTCCTACTTTGGCAACTGAAAAAATGCCAAGAGCATACCTCGTAATTAGGTAAGAAATGTGAGTAGAATCCATTCAACAACTGAGGTTGCTCTGATGTAAAAGGCTGTCGGTTCAGATGTGAACTCCCAATTGTTGTTTGATCACATTTATCCATCTGTAGTTGAAGACCATTAAAAATAAACTCTAGCTACAAGAAATATTGTAGGGACATTGAGATTATGTTTCATAGCAGTAAAGACATCTACATTAAAGAGCTAATAGGTTGATTCCAAAATAGATATTCTCTTAATTTCAGTTTAATAGAAACTTAACCTTAACAGAGTAATTTTGGATGAAATATAAGGAGGCTTTAGGAGTAATGTAGAATATGATGGTTTTTCTAAATCAAGAAGCATATGGTACTAGAAATTCTCTTTACTTACATTTTTATTCGGAGAAGAGCTTGTAATCCCCAAGTTCAGATCAAGATCATGTTGGCTACCTGTATTGTGGGCATGTGAAAGGTGTGTTACTGCTAAGAACTGGTGAATGCACAGTTTCATGGGTGATTACAATAGTAAAAAGAGTATGCAAATACCTTCATTGTGAGGGTCGAATGCAGTACCCCCATCATATGTACTGGGCTCAAAGTTAGTGACAGCCTCTCTTCCATTACATTTGATAGCTGCCTTATCATAAGCCCTGGTATGCAGAAAATAAACAAAAAAAATGGACATATTGGTTGGATGATGCACTATTGAGGCTGAGAATTCAGGGTAATAATTTCAAAATTAGGACCTTGCAGCTTCTACTTCACTGTCGAATAGCCCAAGATAAATATACCTGCAATTCAAGCATCGCTAAATACTGGGTGTTCCAAATGATTTCTTCTTCAAATAGGCATCTTAATACATTTGTTACCCAGTTTACTTTACACCAACTAGTTTTAAATTCTACTCTAACCAGCAATCAACTCAGTGATTAGTTGCTTACTTTTTGCCTAGGAACTGCCCCATCCGAGCCTCCCATCTCCCACATTTATGCAGTGTTACTCCTCTGTATTTGGAGCTCCCCCTTGAGAACCCAGTACTCTGGCGACGCAGCGTGTGTACAAATTCTTCTTTACTCAGGTTTTCCATCTGCGAAAAGAACCCACCCATCCGCAATAGCAGTCAATAGATGCAGCAGTAACAAGAACAGATCTATCTATCTATCTATTAGTTTAAAATCAAAATGCCAAATAATTTTTTGTTGTTCTAACCTGTTTCATATCCTCCTCATAGTCACTCAAGTGGAAATTTATGTCAGCATCAACTCCACGAAACTTAATAGCAGCTCGATCATATGCTCTGCAATATAGATAAAAAAAAAATATTCAGAAAAATATATCATCCATATTAACTTGGGAAAATACCATACAAAACCAAACGAATCAATCAATCACTTACCTAGCAGCGGCATCAGCAGTGTCAAATCCACCTGGCAAAACCCAAAACAAAGGTCAAGAAAAGAATTTACCAAAAATAGAAATAAGTCGGCAAATAATTCACTACTAAGGGCCAAAAAAGAGCACTGAAATTAACCAAAAAGGAAAGTAATTAAAAATAACAATATTCATACCCAAATATACTTGTTTCCCACAGTCCCTGCAACCAACAACATTTATATAAATAAATAATTAAATGAAAAGACGCATGTTAACAGCAGTATGAAAAATCATTTCCATAGAAACGCAACAAGTATCAGTGAGTTTCACAGTCAGAGAGCACTGACCAGATATGCGATTCCCATCTACCAGTTCTTCTGTAGAAAGTGACTCCTCTGTACTGTGAGCTCCGAGACCTCGGCCCTCTCCTGCTCTTCTTCACTTGCTGTTGCGGCTGAGGCGGCGGTTGCTGCTGCTGTTGTTGTTCTTCCATTCGCATCTCCGCTTGACGGAACGAGAGATCCATCGCCCAGTCCTGCCTCCCTGAAGTTTGACCCGTGTTCCATGCGCTCTCACACACCGGGAATAGCTGCCGAGTCACGAACTCGGGCAGAGCCGCCTGCCGGTTCTCCTCATCCCCGTCGTCGTCCTCGTTTCTGCTCCCGACTTTAAGGATATCGAAATTGAAGGGAACGACGTCCCCGGCGCGCGTGGAGCACGTGTCGTCGTCGCCGGCATTGCTGGAAGCCTCAGCATTCAGCATCGACGAGTTGGAGGTCCCGGATTCATCCGCTCCGGAACCTTCCGGACGCTTCTCGAATCTACTCTCCTCGTAGACTACACTCAGATTGAGATCCAACATCACTCCCAACTCCTCTCCTCTAGCAATCAACAATCCAAATGCATACTTCCATACACAATCCGATTCCTCCCGTCTATATATTTATCTGAACCTTATACAAGTTAGCTTCAGAGTAAAGTACCGAGCAAAGAGCTTTAAACCGGAAAACGGAATCAGCAAATCGGAGGAAAAAACTTCTGTTACAAGACGATCGGAGCGAGAAATTTCAGAAGCTCAAAGATGATCGGAGAAAGTGCACCGGAGCATATGCATATGTATATACTTGTCTTCTGTAATATATACACATATACATACAGAGCGAGAAAAGAGTGGAGATTAGACAGAGAAAGCGGGAGGAAGAGCAATGCGAACAGGAATCGCCATAGTCTCGACTCTGCGATTCCAAGGAAGCGAGAGAGGTGGGGATTGAATTTGTTATTTGTTGTAGGTGGGGAGTTAATTTCTAGAGAGAGAAAGTACAGAAAAGAATAAGATGGGACGTGTGTGAAGCAACATTTTATTTCTTTGTTGGAGGGTTCCTTATATATATACTAATGCACACATACTCCATTTTAGAAGTATATTATTTGTCCGGGAAGGAATAGTGGAGTGAGTGAATTTAAAGATCACGAATTTAATTTGAGTTTGTCAATAATTTGCAAATTATTTATATGGAAATATAATTTATTCCGTGCACAATCTCAAGTAATGAAAATAAATTTCTCTAGTCACAACAAAATAAACTATAATACTTGAATTAATAAATTAACAATTTTTTATTAAAAATCCAATCTTGTTGTTAATTAATAACTAGTAATTATCCCGTGCGATGCACGAATTATTATTAATTAAAAAAATTTACCAATCAAATTTTTGACGTTCTCTGAATTAGCAAAGAAAGTAATGGTTGTAGAAGCAGAAAAACGTACTTGAGTTCTTGAGCTCAGAATTAGTTTGATTAAAAATGTAAGTATAACTGTACAATGTAATATTTAATATTTTTAAAAGTTTAATTATGCTATTATTAGGTTGATTTTAAAGTTTATTGTTACTTGTATTCAGGGTTGCAAAAATCCCGCCTAGGCACCGAGTAATCGCCGCCTAGGCACTAGGCGCCCCTAAGCCGTGGCGATTTCCCCCCTAGGCTCCCGCCTAGGAGACCGGCCGCCTAGGCGCCCGCCTAGCGCCTAACTCGGCCGATTACGCCGAGTTTACTCGTCAATTTCTGTCGAGTTAGCCGAGTTAACCCGATCGACTTGACCTTGCTAATTTTTTTCATTTATATATATAATTTTGTTTTTCGAAAACCATAGTTTTGATGTTATGACTTATGAATTATCATTAATTCATTTATTTGGATGTGTTATTTGAATAAATGTTGAAAACAACCTCATTAAAATTGTCAAACTGCAAGTCTACCACTGTTTTTTTGGCGCCCGCCTAGCGCCGCCTAGATTCCGCCTAGGCGCCGCCTAGACCGCTTAGGCGCTAGGCGCTGCCCGGGCGCACGACTAGCGCCTAGCGCCTACTGCAACCATGCTTGTATTATTATTTGAATTTGATTTTTTTTAAAAAGGAATTTGAATAACTACTTTAATTATATAACTATCGTATTTAAACAAAACTTGTAAATAAAATAACAGGCGATATTTGTCAAAAATCTCCACAAAAAATTTATTCATTTGAAAAAGATTATTTATTTAACAACTATATTTATTTTATATCTAATTTTTTCTCTTTATATATGTGGAGTCAAATTAATTATAATTAAGGTTTAAATGTATATATACACAAATTATATTAAATATAAAACTTTACCAATAAATTTTAACACAATAAATTTTTTTCCATTCTTCATTATACTTTAATATATATAGAGATAGAGATAGAAATATAATAATAAAATATAATTTATAAAATATATATAAATACACATAATAACTTCAAAATATATATATATATATATATATATATATATATATATATATATATATATATATATATATAATCATTTAATAACTGACATAACTTATCATCATAAATTATTAAAATAAGACCAATTTAACAAGTGTAAATATTTAACACACATATATACATATGCATTGTCGCATTGATGTAATTCGAAGAGTTAGCGTAGTAAACACACGATTTGAAGTTCGAATCTCTGTGAGAGTTGTTTATCTCCTTTGCACGTTAGAATCGCAAGGCGAGTTTCAACATACATATAGTTATATACCGACTAGAGTGATAATGTAGGTTTTATGGCATATAGATGTAGGTTTTTTAGTAAATTAAATAATTAATATTTTCTAAAAGAGGTATGTGAATTTATATATGTATTTTTTAAACAAATATAAGTTGACATCATATCTTTTGTATCAAATGCAATAAACCATGGATGCTATGTTTGAATATAAAATATTATACATTTAAATATACAGAATATTATAAAAACAAGTGTTAATAATATTTTATATAAATTTAATAGTGTGTGCAGTTTGTAGCGCAATGTCACATCTCTGTTATTTTTTTAAATGGCAGGTGTTCAATAAGTTGAGAAAATTTGTATTGACAGATAATACATTGTAATAGAATCAGTATTTGTAGTTTCAAAAAATAGTGGGTAGTCATATTATATACACCAATACACCAATAACATAGAAGCATATATATATATATATATATATATATATATATATATATATATATATATATATATATATATATAGCAAATGTCAATTTTGGTCCCACAAGTATTAGCAAAATGACAATTTTGATCTACATGTTTAATTCCTATCAATTTTCATCCACGACTATTGTTTTATTACCAATTTTCATATGCGATTATTATTTTAGTGCCAAAATTCATCACGCCGGTCACCACTTCGTTTAAGACATGTCAAAATATGAAATTATGAAGGGGATTTTCGTTCTTTTCAAATTAAGATCCCAATTTGAGCATTAATAAAGGAATTTAAGCTCTACGATCAATCCCAATTCGCAGTTCTTCTCCTCAAATTAAGGTAGGATGAAGAGGAGAAATGGGAATTGAGATCAGGACTTAAATTTCTTTATTCATGCTCAAATTGGGATCTTAAGTTGAAAAGGGCGAAAATACCTTTAAATATTGTAGATTTCGGCATGTCTTAAACGGGGGTGACCGACGTGATGAATTTTGGCACTACAATAATAGTCTTGGATGAAAATTGATAGGAATTAAACATTTGGATCAAAACTATCATTTTGTTAATACTTGTGGGACCAAACTTGGCATTTGCTTTATATATATTAGTCTTGTTCCTATTTTGCCTTTAAATTTAGAAAAAGAAAAAGAAATGATATTTGTGTACAATCTTTCCGGTCTGAGGGCAACCGGAATAACCGGTCACCTCTTATTTTACCATTTACGTGAAGTCCTTTTTATTGTTACAAAAAAATGCTCAGTACGATACGGAAAAGTCAATGTGACATTAATTACGGCTAATAAATGTTCTTATCACAATATCAAGCAACTTCTATTACAATCCAAAGACATATTCATCACAGTTGCATGTTCTGTTCATTACAGAGAAATAGGAAACCTCGTTCAAAATTATGTTGCATAGGAATGAGATTGTGTAGGGTTCTTAATGTTTTGGGATGTTGTAGTGCATCTTATGCTTAGTTTGTATCCAATTCTATAAAATTAAATTATATACAATAACTAGTCTTTATACGTGGAATGCGAAAGAGGGCAAGTGTCCAATGTTAACAAATTATAATTATATTAAAATAATTCAAAATATAAATAAATAAATGAAACAAGTAATAAAATTTAAAATTATAATTTATACCCCTCACAAATATGTCAATTATCAATGTCACATCTGGATTATTAGCAATATACATGTTGTCTCTCAATTTTTAAAACGTGACATATATTGTCCCTCCCCAAATAGGAAGAAGGAGAAACATTGTTGTCGGCAGAAGGAGAACAAACGAAGAAAGAAAAATGGAGGAAAAAAAATGTGTTCTTCGAACAAGGAAAACGACAAGTAACCACATTTACATCACTAATAATTCAGAGGAAGGGGCAATATATGTCACGTTTTGAAAATTGAGGGACAGCATTTACACCACTAATAATTAATGGTGACATTGATAATTGACATAAATTACAAATTTTCCTATAATCTTACCCCAAATATTGTCCATTAAACCATTGAGCTAAGCCCGTGGGGGTATTTTTCCTATATTCTATCCATAGAGGTACTTGTCTAGATAAAATATTATAAATATTTGTTTATTTGTGATAAATTCGTTAACTTTGTTCAAGTTTATGAGTTGATCACTTATATATTATAATTGATAAATATGTAAATGATACCTCATAGTAAAATATATTTTGTTTAATATAGTATTTAATAATTAAATTATTTTGTTTAAGTAATGCGTTCAGGTAAATACAACTAGGTAATTGATATATATTAATTAATACTTAACTAACAAAATACTTAATATACAGTGGTGAAAGGACAATTAGGTCTGAAAAGATTAAAGTACAATATTTTTAACATAACGTACAACTTGACAAACATATAAAATACGAACATAATTTTAAAAATATAACATATATGGACTCTTATAAGTTTGTTAGATATGAAAAATTCGTCACAATATATAATAATGATGAGTTGAGTTGGGGACTTTAGTTGCCCATTAGTAGGCAAGCCTAAACTAGCCAACACTATCGGGGCACAGGTTTTGATAGAATGATTATACTTTATTGAACTTATATAAACATGTAATTTTTAACGAGTTAATACCCAAAATCGTCCTCGACTATAGTGGTTTTTCTCAATTTCGTCCTAAATGACTTTGGTGACCTAATATCGTCCCAAACTTTTGTGTTTCGCTCAATTTAGTCCTCCATTTGTTATTCCGTCAAATTGGTGTTAAATAAAGGGACAATTTAGTAATGTCAATATTGATCTCTCTTTACTTTCAACTTGTGAAGTGCGAAATTTCCCTTTCTTGTACGAATTACACCCAGAATTACTCCCGAACCTGCAAATCAAATTTTATATTCACAGTTTTAGGAGTAATTCTAGGGGTAATTCGTAAAAAAAAAAAAAAGATTTTGCAGTTCACATGTCTATGAGTAAAGAGATGCCAATATTAAAATTACTGAATTGTCTATTTATTTAACACCAAATGGACAGAATAACAAATGAGGGACTAAATTGAGCAAAAACACAAAAGTCTGAGACTAAATTGAGCGGAACACAAAAGTTTGGGACGATATTAGATCACCAAAATCGTTTAGGACGAAATTGAGAAAAACCACTATAGTTGAGGACGATTTTGGGTATTAACTCAATTTTTAACTGACATAGATAAGATATAGTGTTATGAACTAATGCATATGGAGATTCTAAATTAAATATTAACTTTTTAAATTATTAAGATAGTTGGGTCGATATTTTTTTGTCCCCTTTTCTAACTCTAAATAAGTATTGTTTACTTAAATAATCTAGAAGCTTTGTTAAAAAAAAATTATTTGTATTTCAGCATCATTTTTGTTTTGTTTTGTTTTGTTTTGTTTTGTTTTTTTTTTTTGTGTGTGTGTGTGTGTGTGTAAATCGATCTTTTTCTTGAGAATTATAACATAATTAAATAGAAAATATTCTCAAAATGTATAACCTTTTTTTTTTTTTTTGAAGTATGGTATATGTTTGGTAAAAGTTGGTCAAATTTTGATAGTCAAGCAACATTTAAACTAAGGATCATGGCTCATTGGCATCTTCAACTAGTATAGGTATATAAAGTAACTTGATATATAAAGTACCACATTAAAGAAAGAAAAAGAATTTAAAGTTCAATGGCCGTGTTATAAATTTGGCTGCTAGTGACTTAGTAATGTTACATATGCTATTAATTATATGGGAAAAGTGAATTGCCCCCCTAAGTCACATGGATAGTGCAATTGGGTCCCCTAAATAAAAAAAAGTTCCATTGAAGTCCTCTAAACTGATAAAATAGTTCAATTAAATCCAAGTTGACTTGTTTATCAGGTTAAAGCCATGTGGTATTGACACGTGTCTTTTTATTTATTTTTAAAATAATTTTTTATTTATTAAAAATAAAATATATTGTTTATAATTTTTTTTTTTTAAAAAAAAAGAGAAACAACCACCGGCTGTCCGGCGAGGACAACCACACCTGTCTAAGGAAGACGGCCATGGTCGAAGAAGGCAGACGACCATGGCCGTTTTCTAGATCTGGAATGTGGGCGACGGCCATGGCCGCCGCCCTCGTTCCAGAGTCGTTTCCGTCTGGAACGAGGCCGGCGTCCATGACCGACGCCCACATTCCAGATCTATAAAACGGTCATGGCCACCTGCCTTAGACAGTCGCGGCTGTCCGTGAAGAAGACAGCCACCGGCTGTCCGGCGCGGGCAGCCGGTGGTTGGTTTTTTTTTTTTTTTTTTTTTTTTTAAAAATATATTTTTATAATTATAAAAAAATATTTTAATGTTAATAAATAAAAAATTATTTTAAAAATAAATAAAAAGGCACGTATCAACTTCATCACATGGCTTTAACCTGATAAACAAGTCAACTTGAACTTAATTGAACTATTTTACCGGTTTAGATGATATTAATAGAGCTTTTTTTATTTAGGGGATCCGGTGCACTATCAATGCGACTTAGAGGACCAATTTGACACTTTTCCCTAATTATATTACAACCAATTGTAAATACTATAGAATAAAATGTTAAAGTAAGATCTACCTTACAACGCGGACATCAAATATGGCATAACTATTGTAATAATTGCCCTCGGAACTAGCATAGTTGTTGATCACCTAGTCTCGAATCATGGTTGAAAGTGTCAGGATAGGGATTTGAACCCTACCTCAAACATTGTTTTGAGTTGGGCTCTCCAATTTCTAGGAATGGGCTCCCCGCTCCCCAGTTTAAAGTAGAGAGTGAGTGGAGTTTCTTGTGCGCAAAATAAAGTGAAAAACTGACTCAGATTTACATGCTCGGAAAAGTCTTGTCTATTAAAAATAAAGATGATTGTATTGATTGTTGCGTACAAATTGGACGGGACGGGAGCACTTTTGTAGACAATTTCTCCACGTGACTCACACTATTTGGCATCTTTAACAATTAACAGTACTCCTTACAAGTTTAATTTAATTTCATTTATTGCATCGCAATTTGAATAACTGTTCAATTGTACCAGGGGGATTTGGTTCAAATCTAAGGATCAAAATTACAATGACCAGGGGAGAGTGGATCGTTGGTTTCCAGCAGAACTTGGGAGAATGCTCGGCCGACGTTGCGAAAGCCCGTGCAGTCTTAGCTGGTCTCAAGATGGCTTGGAGTATGACTTTTACTAATATTGTGATTCAAAGTGACTCCGTTGATGTGTTCAACCAAATTAATGACTCTCTTTTTAAGGCTAAAGGGTGGAACTCTTAGCAATATTATTTTTGAGTGCACAGCTTGGATCAAGGCTTTGTTTCGCAGAGCTTATTTAAGGAGCTTATAACTTATTTTAAGCTACTAATAAGTTATAAGTTCTGTTTGGTAATGTTCCCAAAATAAGCTCTAGCTTAAAATAAGAGCTTATTTTAAAACGCTACCTTAAGTAGCGTTTCAAAATAAGCTCATAACTTTCTAACTTTTTTTCCATCTTTATCCTTATTATTTTAAAGAAAGGACATAATTTACCCTTCCCAATTAAAACCCTTTTCTCTTCTCCTTTATTCGCAATTTTCACCGCAATTATTATTATTATTATTATTATTATTATTATTATTATTATTATTATTATTATTATTATTATTATTATTATTATTATTATTATTATTATTATTATTATTATTATTATTATTATTATTATTATTATTATTATTATTATTATTATTATTATTATTATTATGAGATTTGCAACAATATTGCTACTTCATTATGAGATGTTAGATCATGATTATGCTAAAATAGTTTTATTTCAAAATGTTAAATTTTAATATGTAAACAAACTAATTTAAATTTTATAAAGATGTCTTTTTAGTCTTTTTACATATATCAGCTTATGAAAAAGCTAATTTTACCAAACACTTTCAATCATAACAGCTAGCTTAACCACTCTTCAGTTTTCAGCTCCGAGCTTATAGCTTTTCAGCTTTCAGCTCCTAGCTTATAGCTTTTCAGCTAGGTTTGCCAAACAGAGCCCAAGAAGAATTGAAATGTTAAATGCTGCCACATTTTGCGGAAACAAAATCAAGTGGTGGATAGACTTGCGAAGAACTATGCTCCGAACCACGAGTTGGCCGTGTTATATATATTTTTGCCCTAATGCCAAGCTCGTGGAATGCGTCCGCAAGGATAGTTTAGGTGTTCCTTATGTCCATGGTGAGTGACTTGTTTTGTTCTCTAAAGTTCCACCCTTCCGTTGTATTAAAAAAAATAAAAATTACAATGAGCCGAAAAGGAGGTTAAGTAGAGAATCATAATTCTTGTACTTAAACATTAAAAGTTCAATTATTATCAACATTTTATTAGTTGAATTTGATGTATAAATTTTTCTAATGTGATTCAACTTTTTTGAATTGTATATTTATATTTATATATTACTATATGCCAGAGGCAAACTATTTGACAAGGGGACTTAGTTTTTAAATATTAAATATAACATGCAAAAAAAAATACACCAATTTCTTAAAATATTTATTTTTATAAAAATTGACGCATGCGACTTTTAGTTTACTAATTGAGCCTAATCATCTATAGAAAAAAAAAACCAAGAAGAAAGTGATGATGATTAGTCATAAGCATAATTATTCAAAATATTATTGTTTTTAAACCAAAATATTATTGTTAAAATTAAACCAAAAAAAAGAAGCTATTAGTTCTTTTTACTTCACGAGTTCATGGAGGGTAAATATGTAAAATCACTAATCATTGTGGAAAATTGTTTGTTTTGCTTATTCTCAACAAGTCTGATCTTGCCTAGCCCGAAACGTCATAGACTCGAGACAATTGTTATACCTCCATCTTATATTATAAAATCCTAATTAAAAAATTATGTGTCTGTAATTGATATATTTATATTTGTAATTAACTATATATTTATGTGCTTATAAATAAATAAATTAAAGAACATAACATGTTAATTACAAATACATGCACCCTGACGGCTATCCACCGCCCAGTCAGCTAGCGCCTGTGCAGGCATATTGGACCTAGACGGGCACACAGCAGCAGTAACTACTCCACAGGAACACAGGAAACGGAGTCTGGTCACCACATCATCTAGAATCCACGGCGGACGAGCAGAGATATCAACGTAGGTGGCCAACTCCGCCCAAGTGGACTCTATATCAATCAAAGTAGTTCCCCCGGCCAGGCACCATTCCAGGCAAGAGAAAAGGACCCGGTGCTTTTTGCTCGTTCAGTTGGAAATATGGAAAAAGAAAAAACAGAAAAGAAAAAAGAAAACAAGAGAAAAAGAAAGAAGGGAAAATAAATAAAAAATAAAAATAATAAAAAAGAAGGAAAAAAGAAAAAGATTGAGGGATTGAGTGGAAAGAATGACGGAAAAAAGAATGGAGTGAAAAGAATTGGAGTGTGAAAAATGAGAGTGGGGAGGAAAAGAAAGAGTGGATGGGAGTCAAAAACAGTGAGTGTGTGAGGTTCTCTGGGGACCGGGAAGCCCTGCTATGCAGTGCTGAGTCTCAACGTAAGGTGCTGGCGGTACAACAGGGCACCCTAGTCCGGGCTGAACGGTGTGCCGGGCAGGATTTTCAAATCCGTTGACCTGGTCAGGCTTGCTGCTGGCCAATAGTAGCTGAGTTCCTTTTGGACTCCGGGGGGACGGGCTATTATTTGGGGGGTTGTTTTTTGTTCGCGTCAGCCCGTTATAAACTTAAACACTCACCCGGGATAGATGTGATAGCTGGGTCATGGGAACAGGATGTTTGTTTGTTCTATCTTGTTTCTATTTTCTGCAGGTGATGTTTCTTTGACCTCGGAGGCATGAACGGGTCTTGGGCTCTTTTTGGTTTCGCCTTTGCAGGCATCTTTGGAAAGACCAGGTCTCAACGCCGATGCAAGCGGTAACAATTGCATCGTAGCCCGGGCTGAACGGTGGCCGGGTAGGTGTTTTTCAAATCCGTTGGCGGTAGCCCAGGCTTGCTGCTGGCCCATAGTAGCTAATCCCGTCAGGGTTGGTTCTGGTTCGTGCTGGTGCTGATCGGGAGTTCTGCTATTGGCTACCTTGTGCTGCGTTGATGATTTTTTGGCCCGGGATCTACCTTGTACTTCTGTCTCAGGATGGCGTCCCATTACTTGACTTAGGCCTGCGTGCCATTGTTTATTGTATGGCATGCCGGGTTCTACAGGGCAGTCGATGGCGCTCCGGGAGGTGTTACAATTGTGGTGCACCCCGGCTAGGCGGCATTATGGTGTGTAGTCGCTGTAGTGCAATTGGCTGGGGGGGCCACGTTTGTGACACGCGAGGCCTCTATCCTCGCTACTTGAGATTTTGGGATTACATGATGGGCTGGGATGCAGTTACGCTGTACGTGCATATTTGGAGCAGCATCTCGGCCTACTTGCTTGATTGACATACTCCTGCCTGCGATGAGTTAGTGTTAGCTATCGTAGGGCCTGGGGGCATTCATGTTAGAGCCCCGGGGGCCACTTTATGTTATCTCGTTTTATTTAGCGTTTCTTTACTTAGTTTATTTTAGGATTTAGGCCATGTGGGGCCTAAGCCCGTTCAGACTTTGTTCTGGCTTCGGCCTTGCTTTTTAATAAAGTTCTTTTTCCTTGAAAAAAAAAAAAAAAAAAAACAAATACATGATCGAAATCGCAACTATAGACGCATAAACTATTAACTGCAAGTACGCATAATATATTGAAACATGTTATGTGTGCAGTTAACATATTTTTGTATTTGCAGTTAATAATTTATGTGTTTGTAGTTACCATTTTATGTGTTTATAGTTAATATGTTATGTGACTTCAATTTATTTACAGACACATAAACTATTAACTACAAATACATAATATGTCAATTGTAGGCACATAATCTGAACATTATTTTGGACTAGGGTCCATAATGCGAGATACACACTAATCCATGGTATAATTTGCAGACCCGAGGGGCAGCGGCGACCCTGACCACCAATACTCATAGACGGAGCCAAAGGGGGGGCAATGGGGTCAGCTGCCCCCCCCTCTCACCCCACCCCACCCCACCCCATATATAATCTTTATATGTATACTAGCAAATAAAAATAAAATATGAAATATATACTAATATTGAAGAGCTAACTGCTAATTGTCAAACAAGGACACTTCAATTTGTTGTGTAATTTGAATACTCTTTTTGTCAATAAATCGCCGTAATTAAATATGATTAGCTTAATTATATTTTTTTATTTTTTAAAAACAATTATTATTATTATTATTATTATTATTATTAAATATATGTATACCCTTGGTCATTTTACATGTTAATCTAAACAGTTAATTTTTTCAAATATCTTTCTATCAACCGTTGATATAGTTCACTGGTCAAATCCGCTAATATAAACCTTGTTTAATTAATAGCGGATCCACCATTTGGACTTCCGTCAAAACGCCAAAAATCATGTTTGGTTATTCAGCGATTTGGAGCAGCAGTTTGCTCCAAACCGCTGAAATCCCTAACGCTGCTAGAAGCAGCATTTGGGGTTGGAGTTTTGGGGAAGGAAAATCCTTCCCCAAAACATCCTCCATTTTTTTTTCCTTCCCCAAAACATCCTCCATTTTTATTTTATAAAAAAAAAAATTACACTATTCCGTAAGAAGCCTGAGGCTTCTTTAAATAAGAAGCCTCTGACTTCTCTTCTCTTGCCCATCCGATGTGGGATGGGCAAGAGAAACTAATTGGCGTTGAGCTCCCTTTTATAAGGGGGCTCAACGCCATTTATTTTCTAAAACTTTCGATGTGGGATTTTGATCCCACATCATTTTTGTTTTTTTTCCTTATTATTATTATTATTTCAAAAATTATTATTATTATTATTATTATTATTATTATTATTATTATTATTATTATTATTATTATTATACTCTTTTGATCATTTTACATATTAACCGCTAATCTAAATAGTTAATTTTACCTAACATCTTTTTACAAACCGCTGATACAATCTGCTAGTCAAACCCGCTAATATAATCCGCTATTTGCTAACCGCTAATACAATCCGCAAACGCTAACCGCTAACCGCTAATTGCCAAACAAGGTCATAATTCGCTAACGCTAACCACTAATTGCTGATTGTCAAACAAGGACATTGCGAGATAATTCTCACTTCAATTTGTTGTATGATTTTAATACTCTCTTTGTCAACAAATCCCTAAAGTAGTTAAAATGATTGACTTTATTAATTATAAATTTTTAATTTTTTCATGGTATTAATAAAATACTTGGTAAATAAATATATAGCATTATTTTGTATTTTGACTTTGATATTGAATTAAATAATAGTGCACAAAAAAAGATAATAGACAATGTAGTGAATATAATCAATTGATGAATTTGAATGTAAAGAATTTTTACATTGAAAAAATATAAAGACAATATAACTAATAAAATTATTTCTCTTAATTAATTTATTGATAATGAATAATTTTTTTTTAATAAAGACATTGTAGGGACAATGTAGCGAATATAATCAATTGATGAATTTGAATGTAAAGAATTTTGATATTTGAGAAAAATAAAGACAATCTAACTAATGCAATTATTTCTCTTATTTAATTGATTGATAATGAATATTTTTTTTTAAATAAAGACATTGTAGACACATAATTCTAAATTAAAGAAATGCATATGTATTATTTTTTTTTTTTTTTGTAGCTACTAAATTATTATTATTATTTAATTTAATAAGAGTAAAATAGAGTACTAATTATGCCAACTTTGATTGGGATGAGGTTCGAACCTAAGACCTTTTTTATTGAAATCAATGAGTAAGTTAACGGTGAACTAACAGAAGTTAACGGAAAATATAATATTTAACGGAAAAGTTAACGGATAATCATATTCATTAAGGATAAATTAGGAAATCTTAAGGAAAAATTAAAATCTGATCAATCTGAGCCATTCATTTGATTAAAAAATTTGACCGCCATTTTTTCTACCCATTATAGGCCTAACTCTCTTGGGCTCTTATTAGTATAGTAGATATGTATATATAGTACATGTTTGAGTATTAGTAAATAAAAATTGTTGATTATCAATAGAAATGAGTTAGATTAGTTGGTAAAGCATGTGTTTGGTTATAATAACAAAGGTTAGGGGTTTGAATCTTATGGTTGTCAATTTAGTTTTACAGTTTTTTCTGGCTCATTTCCTATGGCTTTAACACTTTTAATAACTTTTTTTAATATTTAATACACACACATACCTACATATATATTCAAATTATTTTATCAAATTAATTATGTTTCATATTTTGTTATGAATATTTTTATAAAGTTTCAATGTGTTTTATTTTTCACTCATATCCAATAATATTTACACCTATATTTCTTAGGTAATTTATTTATTTATTTTTTAAATATCTCTTTTATTTTAATGTTTCACCTTTACTGGAAAAAATTTCTGAAACCGTCCCTATTCCGCCCCCCCCCTCCCCCCCCCCCCCCCCCCTCCCCCTCATTATTATTATTTGAGTGAGGAAGGAAATTCTTACTACCCAAGGATGTTCACCGGGTATCTCGCATTGTGACCCTAGTTAGCAGAGGATCACAATGAGGTAAATCAACCTAAGTTGTCCATAGTTGACCTGCTCAAATCAAGAAAGCCAATAAACCGCTCCCATTGAGTAACTAAACTAACAATGTGGTCAACTCAACTCGGTGTTACCCAAATTAAAATAGTATGTTCAAAAAAATCACAAACAATTGATTAAACCCAATATAATTACAATTAATTAGACATATTGAAAATTAAATAAGTAAAACTCTAAATGTAGGCATAAATAACTTAACAACTCAGGATAGTTGGTGAATGAGATATTAATGCAACCGTAAAGTCAAAAGACTTCTATTGGTGAGATAAGTCAAATTTTTCATAAGTATTACATTTTATCTTATAAGTATTACAATTTTTTTTTTCTAATAAGTTACTATTCAATCCCTAATATTACATTTTAATTTAAAAGTATTAGAGTTTTCATCAAAAGTATTACATTTTTCTCATAAATATTACACTTGTTCTCATAAGTAACTGGTTAACTCCTAAATATTGCATTTTGATTTAAAAGTGTTATATTTTTCCTTAAAAATATTATATTTTTCCTAATAAGTAATAAATACTTTATTCCTAAATAGTATTACATTTCTATCTTGATCCGACCCGTCTCGTGGATAAAGATATTTGAGACAATATCACAATAAAGGCAAATTATAACATGGGTCATGGTCCACCTTGCATTGTAGAATCTAGTACAAAATGACATATGTGTTTACGGTTAACATATTATGTGTTTGCAATTAATAGATTATGTGTCTATAAATAAATTAAAGAAACATTTTATTATATATTAACTATAAGTTTACAATGCAAGGTGGACATGATCCATGGTATAACAATTACAAAGGAGACTCACCCCTATATGTTTTTTATTCCACACCAAAAGGCATCCACCATCCTTTGATTACTAATTGCATCCACCAAAACCCTAGAAATTACATTATGTTAAATTAGCAGCTCTCTCTCTAGGGCTTTTTTTTTTTTTTTTGCGAGAGAGTATCTCCCTAGGGTTTCTAGGGTTTTTTCCTCTCGTTTTTGAGTTTTTCTGGTGTTTCATTCATTTTCTTCTCTGCTATGGATGTGTTGGAGTTGGAGAAGGGGTGCGATGAATTGGTCATCGAGGAAGAGGAGGTGCAAGGCCTCGACGCTCCAGAGCAGGATCAGATCAGTGCGAGTACTACATGCTATGAGTTGGTAGGACGGTTCCTGACTGACCGGCCGGTTAAATTTAAACAGATGCAGTAGGTTTTGGCGTCGGTATGGCGTTTGATGATGGGTGTGCGAGTGTTGCCGATTAAGGACAACCTGTACCTATTCTAATTCCCTCATGCCAAGGACAGGCAACGCGTTATGGAGGATGGGCCGTGGTTCTTCGAAAATCATACACTGGTATGCAAGGAGATCACTCGGGAGATGCGGCCTGAGGATACAATCTTGGATTCGGTTGAGTTTTGAATGCAGATACATGACCTCCCAGCGGTCCATGCGTCCGCTAATTTTGTTGAACATACAGGGAATTACATTGGACGGTTTGTTTGTGATGATCCGCACAACTTCGGTGGGAATTGGCGTAACTTCAAACGGGTTAGGGTATCGCTGAATGTAGACGAACCACTCAAGAGGATAATGAAAATGCGCAGGAGGGATGGATCGTTTCATTGGATATTGTTTAGGTATGAGCGATTAAATACGTTCTGCTTTTGTTGTGGCCTCCTCGGCCATTCTGACAAGTTTTGCAGAAGGCTTATTTGGAGGGCCTAACCCCCAAGGTCTATCTGTATGGTGGTTGGTTGAGGGCTGGTGGCAGGTGCCAATCGCAGCTGGTGGGGGCCTCGTGGCTTCTTTCAGATCTGCCCGCTGAACCAGTGTTTGTCCAAGCTGCCCCTGTGTCAACGGCTGCTTCGCCTGAACAGGTAGAAGAGGGAGTGGTCCTGCATGGCGAGAACAACCATAGACGGGAGGAGTCCATAGTATGACTGAGAATACTAGTGGCGACACTACCATGTTGGAAGCCTAAAAAAAATGCTTTTGGCCGGTCTGGAATGCCAGGCCCGCCCCTCCCAATGAGCGCTATAAGATGGAACTGCTGGGGTTTGGGCAGCCCTCGGTCAGTTCGGGAATTATTGGACCTCATGTCTAAACAACGGCCCGACATGGTCTTCGTTATGAAGACCAAATCATGTACAGTGAAGATGGAACGCGTGATAGTGCGGCTTGGGTTTGAGGGCATGCTTGCCGTAGACAGACTGGGGTTAGGTGGAGGGTTGGTGCTTTTCTAGAGGGAGAAAGATATGGTCTCGGTGTTTGGCTACTCGTCGAATCATATAGATGCTGTAGTAACCCTATCGGATAAGAACCCTTACCGGCTAACATGCATCAATGGGGTTGCTACGTGATTTGAAACCTCGGTCCACATTGCCATAGATTGTGATCGAGGACTTCAACGACATCACAAGTCCAGATGAAAAAAAGGCCTAATTCCCCATCCCGACGGGCTAATCCATGGGTTCAACGATGTTTTGTCACATTATGAGTTGTTTGATTTGGGGATGGTAGGATACCAGTTCACATGGGAGAGAGGCCAAGGAACTGACCAATGGGTCGAGGAGCGATTGGATAGGGCTGTGGGAAATATGGAGTGGTGTGACGCCTTCCCGGAGGCTACTGTGCGTGATATCTTGACACTAACCTTAAATCACAATGCTCTTTTCCTTGACTTGGACGGGAGGCAGGCGAGGAGGGTGGGAAGGAAGTTCAAATTCGAGGCAGCTTGGCTTTTGGATGAGGAGTGTACACAGATTGTGGAACGATCTTAGAGCTTGTCTCATGGGCTAACTCTCCAAACAAAGGTTAGTAACTGTGGGAAAGAGTTATGGTGGTGGGGTGGGCTGTGTTTTTAAGAAATTTGGGCGGAGGAAGCAGAAGCTCCGTGGCCTCCTAGAGCGAGTCTGTGGCAGTAGGGATGAACATGTTGTTGCTCAGTTCAGGGAAGCTGAGAGTTAGCTACGACGTTTACAGACGCACGAAGAGTTATTTTGGCGACAACGCTCGAAACAGCTGTGGTTGAAGGAGGGGGATCTCAATACAAAATATTTCCACAGATTCACCTCGTCTCAGAAGAAGAATAATCAGCTCCATCGCCTCCAGGATCCCACTGGTTCATGGGTTGAAGGCAGTGCCATGAACCATGAAGTCATGATGTACTACAATGATATATTCAAATCCAGTAATTGTGTTGGTGATTTGCTAGATATAGTCCCCAGCCGTGTAGATGCCGTGTGTAATTGTAACACCCCAATTTTCATATCCAAAATTAATTACAATATTATTCCTTTCTCAATTGAAATTTAACTAAAATAATAGCGGAAGCATTAACTAATCAAAAGAAAATGGGTGTTACCGCCACACTTAGGCAACCAACAACCTAAGTGCTAAGGCTATATTTACAACTTACAATAAACAACTCAAGGTATGTACTAGTACAAAAACAACTAACAATTCAACTGTCTAACTAATGAATGATATCTCTAGGTGGTTCGCTTATTCTCATGCCCAATGCTCATGCAAGAGTTCCTGCAAAAACAATTAAAGAATAGAAAACAAAGAAACACACAAATTCAGCATTAAGCTTGTAAGATCTACTTCACCCCGTAAAACATTTTGCACATAGCATGTAACACATAGGAGCAGATAGTTTGCATCTAGAGTGAACCCTTAAACATTTTTATTTTCGTCAATAATACCAAATCAGTATTTCTCACAATAGGAATTTTAGGAACCTTTCAAACGTAATATATTTTTTCCAACCTGGAGGAACACAAATCTTAATGCAATGGGCAGGGTCTTGTTTCATCAAGCCCTAGTGAACAGTAATCACCCTACTGAACAATACACAAAATCTCATTCAATATCAAATAATGGGCAGGGTCTTAATTATTTAAGCCCTAGTGAACAGTAATAACTTTACTCAACACTACGCAGAAATCCCATTTAAACCAACCAAATAATAATGGGCAGGGTCTTATTCAATAAGCCCTAGTGAACAGTACTCAATCTACTGAACACTACGCAAAAATCCCATTAAAGTGGAACAGAACTAATACCTTAAGTGTGCACACCCCCAAAGGGTTTCCAAGCCCAATGGGTAGTAACTAGTCCTAGTAGCCAGGATACGTTTCTACTGACTACTACTCAACAGGGTAAATACCCTAGTGGTAGACTCCGCTAACCACTCAAAATATAACAGGACTAAAAGTCCAGTGAGACAGGATATGTTTCCACTGCTCACTCCTCAAAATAACAGAGATTTTTAAGCTCCCTAGTGAATCAGTATATTTCAACTGTTCACTCCTCAACAAACTGGGTCACAGTCCAAGTATCCTGAATTCATAACTGGATACTACACAAGTCAACAAAACCTATTTATTCCCCATAGCTATAAAAATAATACCAGTAATGACATTTCTCAAGCAAGCAACTTCTCAATATCTCACATAAGAAACTGATAGAAATTTCAGAATTTATGATCTGGATTGCAAGATTTACTGAGAAATATCGGTAACACATTTTAGCATGAAATTTTCTAGATAAATATTAAAAAGAGTCCAGATTATACACAAAAATTTTCAAGTCAATCCAAGGTCTACAAGTATTTTTCCCGAAATATTTCCTAACACTGCGCCAGACAAAAATTGAACTGGCATCACACTGCCTCAACTTTACGCAATATTCTGGAAAAACCGAAACATATTTTTAACCAAAACTTTTTACAAACATCAAATATAACAAGTCTAGGTTCTCAATAAAAACTTTCAAGCAAAAATAAGTTTAGGAATCATTTTTCACCAATTTTTCTTCCCAGCTACGCCAGTCAGAATTTTCTCAGCCAATGATTAAATTGAGTTAAAATTTTCCTTTTTAATCACCACAAAATCACCATATCACATATGTAGGGATTTCAAAACATGTAAACTCATATATCTACTCATGTAATATAATCAAATAACTTTCCTCGTTAAATATCACAAATTCATTAAAATCATGAATCACATAAACACATAGGAAAAGTGATTTTTGGTTTGGGGTAAAAGGAATTTTAGTGAACATAAATCTTACCTGGATTCCGAAATTAATAAAACCCTTGAATCCCTACGATGAATCGAGAAGAGAATTCAATGATGGTAGACGAACTAGACCGTGATCAAATCGATGATTGAAGAAGCAGACTACGTGTATATATATTTTTTTCCCTTTATGTTTGGCGGTATAGTGACATTGAAGAAGATGAGAATGATATAAATTAGGATTAGAATTAACTAAAATAGTGAGGATTAGTATTTGGTATATACTAGGATTAGTACTATGAGCTATCATCCCGTACAGTATATATTTATCTAACCATAGACATTATATATTCATAAGTAGGTATATATATTTATATCTAATTAGGAAGCTACTATATGTAAGGCTCAATATAATATCCCTAGAATAATAGAAGGTCATACTTGAAGCCCAAGTAATAAAATAATATTTGGATACAAGGATTAGGAAATACAGTGCCTAAAAATATGGGGAATCACACTCTACCACCCTTAAAAGATGCTTCGTCCCCGAAGTATAATCATAGGAACATACCATGTATTACAATCTTACCCCCTTAAAAGATGCTTCGTCCCCGAAGCATAACCGTAAGGCAACAAGGAATAACGGAGACTTGACCAATATGGAACAAGAGACTCAAACTTAAGGGACCAATAGGGAACTCGAGAGACTCAAACTTAAGTTCAATACATCACAAAGATCAAGTATTACATTCTCCCCTCCTAAGAAATAAAGTTACGTCACCGTAACTTCCATGCAAGTGCTAACCCAAGCTATATGCAAATATGTAGCCAAATCAAATCACCATGTTCCAAAATATTTTAGCAAACAACAAATATCAAAATAATTCACCATGATACAATAATGATGCAACAATATGCAAGATCTCACATCCTCACCGTCATTTTCAAAATTTTAAATTTCTAGTCAATTTTATTTCCTATGTCCTAAAAGATCACCACTTAGGCTTTCACAGTCAATCCTTAACAATCCTAGGACATATAACCTAGGGCTTTGATATGCTTTGTGTAATAATCACTTGTTAAAACTTATTGAGTCTGTTGAGGTGAAGGCTGCCTTGTTTTCAATGGCACCGGATAAAGCCCTGAAGCCCGACGGGATGACGCCATCTTTCTATCAATCGTTTTGGAATATCGTGGGTTGTGACTTGGTTGATTTTGTTAAAGCCTATTTTGTTAGCTGCAGTTTGCTGTCGGGTATGAAAGAGATCAACATAGTCTTAATCCCAAAAAAGAAAGTTCCAGAAAGAGTCTCGGACTTGAGGCCAATAGCATTGTGCAATGTGGCGTACAAGGTTTTTGCTAAGGTTATTGCTAACCGAATGAAAGGGGTTCTTGACTCAATAATATCACCATCGTAGAGTGCGTTTGTCCCTAATCGCCTAATCACTGATAATATAATCGTTGCATGTGAAGTAGGACATTACTTGAGAAGGAAAAAGGGTGGGCTTGTAGGCTGGGCAGCCTTGAAATTGGACATGGAGAAGGCTTACGATAGGATGAAGTGGGGGTCCTTGGAGGGTATGCTGGTAGCGCTCGGATTCGGCCGTGGGTGGGTTGATCTGGTCCTACTATGTGTCACTTCGGTCCGTTACAATATCCTGGTAAATAGGGAGTCAGTAGGTATGGTCACACCTACGAGGGGGATCCGTCAGGGGGACCCCTTATCACCGTATTTGTTCATAATTTGTGCAGAAGGCTTGTCGCTGTTATTGCAACAAAAAGAGGCACAAGGGTTCATTCACGGAGTAAGAGTTGCGAGAAGCGTCCCACTGGTGTCACATCTATTTTTCGCCGATGACAACCTACTATTTTTCAAAGCTGCTGAGGTGGAGGCGTTAGCGGTACGAGACTGCTTAGCGTGGTATGGTGAGGCGTCCGGGCAATTAGTTATCTTTGACAAACTAAGCATAATGATCAGCGATAATACATTGTCTGGAATGAGAAGCCAGGTAGCATCAATTTTTGGCGTCGACGAGGTCTCGAATTTTGGCCGTTACTTGGGACTCCCATTGTTCCTAGGGCGAAACCGCACAATCGTTTTTAAGTACATTGAGTAGAGAGTGCCTGAGAGAGTGAGTTCATGGCAGAAGAAACTGTTATCCCGCGCGGGTAAAGAGGTGCTCCTGAAGAGTGTTGCGCAGGCGATGCCAATCTTCTCTATGTCGGTCTTTTTGCTACCTGCAGGAGTGTGTACTTCCATTGAGAATGTGATAAACAGGTTTTGGTGGCAACATGGTGGTACTATAGGCCGAGGTATCCACTGGATGAGTTGGGCACGTATGACTAAGCCTAAAATGCAGGGTGGTATTGAGTTTAAGCGCCTACATGAATTTAATGTGGTGTTGTTGGTAAAACAAGGCTGGCGGCTTCTGACCACGCCCGAGGCTTTGATGTCAAGGATTTTAAAAGCCATGTATTTTCCTAATGACTGTTTTTTAAATGCCAATCTGAGGTGTAATCTGAGCTACATCTGGCGTAGCATCCTTGCGGGACAATCATTACTTCGTCAAGGTGTTATTCGCAGGGTGGGGAACGACGAAGATACATTAATTTGGGGCTGACTTTCGCAGGCAGATAGTTGGTGTTGGAAAGGGGACACCCGGGGACAGTACACGGTTACCGAATGCTCATGAGTAATTTAGCTTTGCAAGATCCCAACGTGGTTTTTCAAGAGTGGAAACGTTTGTGGAATTTACCAGTACCGCCAAAAATTAAGAATTTTTTGTGGCGGAGTGTGTGACATATATTGCTCGTGCGTGAGGTGCTTCGAACTAAGAATGTTTGGATTGGAGGGGGTTGTGACAACCCAAAATTTATTTTATAATTTCGGTTTTAAAAAAATTCAAAATAGCCAATTTTCACTCCACAAGAAATTTTTACAAAGGAAGCGGTGTTGAATATTTTATTTCGAGCCATTTTAAATTCAATTCGACACCAAGATTGGATTTAATTCCAAAATCCTGATTTTTCGGGTACATTGCGTGCCACGTTTTGAACTGAGAAATTTATCTGAGTGAAACCGGGAGAATTCTAAGAAGCTTTAAACAAGTGTTGATCTAGAAAACTTTTTGAGAAAATTTTATTTTCAACCCCAAAGTATTTTAAATAGCAATTCAGCCCTGGGGTTATGGAGCATGGTGGACCACTAGACATCCAAAACCTTTCTTGAGTCATCTTTTGCTAAAGAGTGAATTCCATTTTTGGTCCTACTGTTATAGGGGCATTTCCAATTTTAGTCCACCTTAATTTTTTTTTTGCCACTTTATAACCACTATTATTGAATGTGTTCCACTTTTAGGCCCACCGTTAGTATTTTCATCAAGAGGCCGTGTAATCTAGGGGTATTTTGACCTTTCTTCTCATCCAAGACTATGTTTAACTAAAGAAATGAGAACATTAAATCTAAAACCTAAGAAACCTCGCCGGCCCATGTTGGAACGAACAAAACGATGTAGCTTTGGCTTCCCATTCTCGTTGTTCGAAGAGCCATCTTCGAATATCGGAGGAGGAGGACGAAGCGCCTGGATTAAAAGAGAAGAGAAAAACATAAAAGACCAAAATACCCTTTGATTATACGGCCTTTTGACAGAAATATTAACGGTGGACTAAAAGTGGAACACATTCAATAACAGTGGTTATAAAGTGGCAAAAAAAAAAATTAAAGTGGACTGAAATTGGAAACGCCCCTATAACAGTAGGACCAAAAATGGAATTCACTCTTTGCTAAAGGAATTACACTTTTGCTATCAACCAATCATATGGGATCAACTTAGGGTTTTGTGCTCCTATAAATTTAACCCTTATCAGACATTTGCCTCTTTGTTTCCACCATTGAGCTTCCTCCATGCAAAATCACCAAGCAAAGCAGTAAGTTTTCTTCATTCTTCCCTTTCAATCCTAGCCATTCATTCTTCAAGTTTTCCTTCTTTTCTACCTCTGAGAACTTAGTAGTAAGATGTTGTATGGTTTGTTTGAGGTGTTTAGGAGGTGAAAGAGGTAATAGCTAGCTGAGAAGGAGGTGGGAACCAAGCTAGAAGAAGAAAAGGTCTACAAAGGTATAACCCATGGATTCCCAAAGTTATTTTTATAGACTCTGTGAAGTCTTGTTTGTGCTAGAAATGCGTAGAAATGCTAAATACATGTTTTATTTGAGCTATTAGATGATCTATGTTGTGTTGTTGATGTTTTGGAGGAGTTGGTTTTGCCTGAAAATGTTTGGTTTTGGTTTTGAGGCATCTGGTGCACAACCAATGTGCACCAGATATGCCAACCGGTCCCAGCCAACGGCCCAACAAGGGGTCAGTTAGTTAAGGCCGTTGGCCATCTATGACAACCCAAAATTTAATTTTACAAATCCGATTTTATGAAATTCCAAAATAGCCGTTTTCACTCTATTAAATTTTGTTTTTGAGATAGATTTGGTGTTTGAATAAATTATTTTGAGTTACATTTTTAAATGATTTCAACACCGGAACTTATTTTAATTCTAAAATCCTAAATTTTCGAGTACTTCGCGTACCAAGTATTAAACTGAGAATTCAACCAGAGTGAAACCGGGAGAAATCTGAGAAGCCTAAATCATGTGCCTAACTAGAAATCATTTTAGAGAAATTCAATTCCAACCCCAAACTATTCTAAATCCTGATTTTGGGACCATGGTCTATGTAGCATGGTGAACCACATCCCTCCAAGCCTTGTCTGATGCATGCTTCCAGCCATACAATTCCACTTTTGCCCTCCACCAATCATTGGTGATTCTCCTAGGGTTTAGAACCACTATATATTACACACATATCAGCCATTGCCTCTTGATTCCATTCTTAGCTTCCAATTCATCTGCATCAAGAAAAGAACACAGTAAGCTATTTTCCTTCCTTCATTTTCTTCCTTAGCTTTGTCTCTAAGGACTTGTAGTAAATAGAGTTTGGTTTGTTTGAGTTGTTTAGGAGGTGAAGAAGGAGGTGCCTAGCTTGGGAAGAAGGTGGAATCCAAGCTACAGGGTGAAAGCTTCAAAGGTATAACCCCATGGGCTCCCAGCTTAGTTTTGGCTCTGTGAAGCCTCTGTGAAATAGCTAGAAATGAGTAGAAATGCTAGAATGTTGTGTGCTTGAGCTATTGGATGTCTTGTTAATGTTGTATGATGTGTTGTTTTTGTTTTGGAGGTGGTTTATTGTCTAGTTTTGCATTGCAGGTGAAGAAGGAGCCACTGGTGCACCTTTCAGTGTGCACCAATGAAAGTCACGGGCCTAGCCAACGGCCCACGAGGGGAGCCGTTGGCTAGAGCCGTGGCTAGACGGCCCTAGGGCACAGCCCTAAGCAAGGGTCGTGACCCTAGGCCGCCGCCGGACGGTTCCAGGAGGCGGAGCTTCCCTAGCCCCGCCACTAGGACCGTTGAAGGTTATCTGTGTAGTGGCCGGGCCCTTGTGGCTCAGCTACGTGTCGTTTTGGACCGGGTGTCACGGGCCCTTGTGGCTAGGTACCGTGGGGCCGTCATGATGCACGTTTGGCCTTTGATTTCGTTGAGTTTGGATTAGAAATGACCATGTTATGATAGAAATTATGATGAAATGATTTACCATAATGCTAATTTGAATTCATCAGACTTGCACTGCCTATGGGATTTGCTTGTTATTATCTTCCTGATGCTATTTGAGTATTAAATAGAGAAGCATGAATATTTTGTGAATGAGAGTTGTTAGAAAAGCATGACTAGAGTGTGTATTATGTTCAATGGAAATTGGAGTCTGTTTTGATGGTAGAAATGTACAGAGTATGTTATTTTTCAATCCAAGCATGATTGTGTGTTCTTTGAGAGTTCACAGTGATATATAGAATTTGAGCATGTGTACAGTAAATTAGATTCCAAACATATCATGTTTTATAAGTGCATAAATGGCCAACGTGAGCCTAAGTATTATTTTCCAAAATTCATGAACATGTGGTATGTCATTACCTTGTTACATTGAGAAGTTGTTGGGATGTGACATGCATAAGTTTGGTGCATGATATATATATATATATATATATATATATATATATATATATATATATATATATATATATATATATATATATATATATATATATATATATATATATATATATATATATATATATATATATATATCAGTGAGGTCTTGGAGGGCCTGTTAGGACTATGTCCTTTCGGAGAGGATGACCGGAGATTGCGATCCGATGACATGTAACGCGGTGTATTCCCACGTTACGAGGTTGGAAACTGCCCGCCAAGCTTGGAATCCTGGTCAGGGGGTGTGCACGTTGATAGTTCGATACTCGATTCCACAGAGTTTGAGCATAGAACCAAGAGAGTGGTTCGGTGGACGAGCAGAGTATTAGGCCGGCTAGACGCCGTGCCCAGATAGGTTCGTTCACGCTACGGTGAAGTTCCTACCTCGTTCATTTATAAGAAAGCGAGTCATTGTGACTCTAAGAAAGTGAGTCAATGCGACTCTAAGAAAGAAAGAGCATGTGAGTCCTTGTGACTCTAAGAAACCTCCACAGAAAAGTATTCTATTTACAAACGAGTGTATAAGTATACTTATCCTATAGCATCTTATTGCATTCGTGTATAGCATTGCACGGGATTGCATAATGAGAATGTTTGCACGAGATTGCATAATGAGAATGTTTGCACCAGATTGCATATTGAGAATGATTATTTGAGATTGTATATTGAGTATGATTGCCTTAGTTGCATATTGATGTCTTATATTTCTAGTTTGCATGATAAGAACTTGAAAGCATGAGAATAATTTCTTATTGATTGATAGCACGAAATTGCTTGTTAGCACGAGATTGTTATGGAGTTGTTCTATAGAGTTGAGTTTTGCTATGTTGATTATGTGTTAGTATTATCATGTTGATAAGTTGTTTATTGATGAAGCATGCCTGTTGATATTATAGGTTGCGAGCATATAGAAAGCTTGTAGTTTATCTTAAAGTTTGTCTAATTGATTGAGATTGCTTGAATTGGAATGTGAGCAAATGTTTTTCAAAGTATATACTATAATATTTTACAGGGTTGAGTGTGGTTATACTTAGCTTCGTGCTAACGGGTGTTTTCTACTTGTCTACTTGTTGTTTTGCAAAACCCCTTTCAGGTGGGCCCAGCTCTTGAGAGTGCTCGAGTTAGACTAGTGTAGTTAGTTGCTATGTAGTCTAAACTCTTTGATCTTTTATCGTTATTTTTGAGATTATGGATGTAGACACCTTATGTTTTGTTGGTGATAGACACCAGGGTACTTTTCCCCAAGTTACTTTAACGTAGTAAATTTCGGATGTTAGTTTGACTTGATGTTTAGTTTTACCCTTAGCCTGTGCAATCACCGTGGGACGGTGGTTGTGGCGGTGACATTCCCACTAAGTTTGTTAATTAAGTTTGATTTTACGCTGCTTAGTTATCTTAATATGGTTTTAGAACTTTAATTAAGTTTAAGAAAAGTGGGGTGTTACACCATCGGCCCTAGGGAACGGCCCTAGGGTAGGGCCGTTGCCTAGAACCGATGAAGAGGCGGAAGGAAGGGCGGGCTTAGAGGAGCCCCGCCCCTAGGCCCGTTGGCAGTTCTCTGTGTAGTGGCCGGGCCCTTGTGGCTCAGCTACGTGTCGTTTCGGACCGGGTATCGAGGGCCCTTGCGGCTCTCTACTTCGGTGCCATCTCGACGCACGTTTTGGCTTTGATTTCGTTGAGTTTGGAGAAGAATTGAGCATTTTATGCTAAGATCTATAAGCATATGTGTTGCAGAGGTTCTTTTGAGTTTTCACAGTGAGAGTGTTTTTGTTTTTGAAACATGGATATTTATTTTATCTGCTAAGCAGGTCATTTTTTGATTTTTAAATAGAAAAGCCTGAGTTAAGTTAGTTGTTTCTAGCTATCAAAACATGCCTAAATTGTATTTTATGAAATGAAGTTGTTCACTGCCAAGTTTCTATTTTCCAATAGCATGTTATACTTGCTAAGTGTTTGATGAGAAGAATTGTGGAGTTGTATGTTTCAAGCATGAGTTATGAAATCCATGAGTTTACAGTGAATAGAATCTAAAAACATGATTTTCACAATAAATGTCCATTGAAGCATGTTTACTGTAGATTGCATCATTGAGTATTTCATATTTTAAAAAAGTGCATAAGTGGCCAAGGTGAGCCTAAGTATATTTTCTAAAATCTCATATCCATGTAGAGATCCGTTATCTTATCATATTGAGATTTAATTGAGAAGTTAGGTGCAATGATTGCATGAGAAGAGTATTTGCATATCTTGAGATGCATGAGTGATATATCTATCTATACGTATCTATGGTGAGGAAAACAGTATTTTGGAGGACCCGTTTGGACTATGTCCTTTCGGAGTAAAAGAAGAAGATTCGGACAATCGCGATTCGATAATCAGTAATGAGGCGTATTCCCATGTTACTAAGAGGTTGGAAACTGCCCACCAGGCTTGGAATCCTGGTCAGGGGGTGTGCACACTGATAGTTCGATACCTGATTCCACAGAGTGAGAAAGGACCACTAGATTGGTTCTGTAGACGGGAGGAGATATTGGGTCGGCTATACGCCGTTCCCAATAGGTTAATTCACACCATTGTGAATCCCTAAACCGTCCACGAGTGTGAGAAAGTAAGTGAGTCAAGAGAGACTCAAGAGAAAGAAAGTGAGTCAAGAGAGACTCAAGAGAAAGAAAGTGAATCATTGAGACTCAAAGAAAAGAGAAGAAAAGCAAGTCATTTATGACATCAAAAACCTCCACAGAAAAGTATTCTTTTTAGAGTGTGACAGTATATCTATATTTATTTGTTTATCTTGCCCTAGATTGCGTGAGTAGTAGCACGAGAGTGCTTATTTATATATGTCTTGCACTAGATTGCATGAGTAGTAGCACGAGATTGCTTATTTACCTATGTCTTGCACTAGATTGCATGAGTAGTAGTACGAGATTGCCTATTGATATATCTTGCACGAGATTGCATGAGTAGTACCTGATAGCATGAGTTGCATATTTGATTTATACAATCATGAAAGCATGAGAATTTTGATTATTTGAGAGGCGTTAGATTGTTTATAAGATGAGAATGTGATGAGTTGTTTATGTTTAAGTATGCCTATTTGAGTATTAAGTTGCAAGCATCTAGAAGTTACGCCAAAGTATGTTAAGTGTTTAAACTTGCTTGAGCAAAGAATGTGGAGCCTTGTTTTCCAAAGTATATACCGTACTTACTTTACAAGGTTTAGTGGCGTTATACTTAGCTTTGTGCTAACGGATTTGCTTGTTACTTGTTTATTTGTTAACCCCTTTCAAGTGGTTCGAGCTCGTACGTTCGAGAGAGAGAGTTCCGAGTTAGACTAGTTAGAATGATGTTGTAGTCTAAACTCGTTTGATGAATTGTAGTAAACCTATGTTTTGATGGTGTTGAACACTGGGGTTGTATCCCCTAGATTCTCGGTTTTAGTTGGACTTGTTTGTTAGTTTTACCCTAGCCTGTGTAATCATCGCGAAGGGTGGTTGTGGCGGTGACGCTCCCTTAAAGTTAATTTATTAAGTTTATTTCCGCTGTTTAGTTTATCTTTTAAAGGTTTAGTTGCTTAAGTAAGTGTAAGAAAAAGGGGGTGTTACAGGGCTGCCCTCTATGCTCTTCTGATACAGAATCTATTGTGTGTTTGCAATGTTGCTAAGCAGGTATGGGGTTGTAGTGATGTTCTGCAAGGGAAAACATTCAATGAATTTGTGGAAGCTATGTTACGTAAGTCAGATGGAGACAGTGCGATGCGGATGGCAGCTAGGTTTTGGGTGCTCTGGATGGTACGCAATGATCTGGTGTGGAATGAAAAATCATGGACCCTAGCAGCAATGCAGAATACGGTGGTGGTTCTCGTGGAGGCATGGCGGGAAGCCAGCGCAATCTTTATACCAGTATCCCAAATCGATGCTGGAACAACACCGTCGAACCCGCCACCTCAGGGGACTGTTGTTTGCAACGTAGATGCAGTACTACATGGGTGTATAGCAACCTATGGGGTAGTGCTCAGGTATCATCGCGGAAACTTTGTCGCGGCTCGCAGTAGTCGGTTGTCGTGTGGCAACGACCCATATCTAGAGGAAGCTTTGGCTGTTAAAGAGGCACTGACATGTATAAAAGATCGACCGGTTACTAACTATACAATTGAGTCGGATTGCTTGAATTTATGTAATAATTTAAACTCTACTAGACCAGACTATTTTTATGTTGGTTCTATGGTAAAGCAGTGTCGTGCAACTGTTAGTAGCATTCGGGACACGAGTATTCACCATGTCAGTAGGTCCGCAAATCAGATCGCTCACACGCTTGCGTGGGTGGCTGGTTCATCATCTATCCTTGGTGAGTGACTTCTGACCCCTCCTGATTGTATTTAAGATTTATTTTAATATGATCGTTCCGTTGGTTTTCAATATATATATATATATATATATATATATATATATATATATATATATATATATATATATATATATAGTGTGTGTGTGTGTGTGTGTGTGTGTGTGTGTGTGTGTGTGTGTGTGTGTGTTGGGGGGGGGGGGGGGGGAGGGGGGGATAGTGAGACCAAGTTCAAGTGAGGATGACTTTTTGAAAAAAAAAAAAAGAGAGAAAAAGAGAAATCATATGGTGCTTTCATTCGGTCTTATTGGATGACTAGAAAATAGAAGAAATGAGAAAAAAATGTGATGACAGTTTTACAGTTATGCTGAAACTTGAGAGTGCAACTATTCATAACTAATTGTGAACTCAAGTTGAATGCACTATTATGTAGTGTGTTTTGTTACATAAACCAACTCAACAAATAATATAATGAAAAAAAAAATTGAGGTTATTTTCAATTCTAGTAGTTAGTATGACAACTTGAATATATATATATATATATATATATATATATATATATATATATATATATATATATATATATATATATATATATATATATATATATATATAAAAGTGCCTAGGAGGGAATATGCGAATGAATCCGCGCGCGACACGTGTCCAGATCTAATAAATTTTAAAAAATGCGATAGCATTTTCGTAAATAATTGAACATCGAAAAACAAGTAAAATCACTTACAAGTGCACCTACTTTCACCTATAAGTGCATGTAATTTTGCATTGTTAACATTCACTTCCCGCAAACATTCATGCACCTGGGTGCACCTACTTATAACTATAGGTGCAACTATTTATAACTATAGGTGCAACTACTTATAACTATAGGTGCACCTACTTTCACCTATTATGTGCATGTAATTTTGCCTTGTTAACATTTATTGGTCTGAGTTCAGCGGGTAGTAATACTCTTGAAAATCACCCGCAAACATTCATGCACATAGGTGCACCTACTTATAACTATGTGTGCAACTACTTAGAACTATAGGTGCAACTACGTAGAACTATAGGTGCACTTAGTATTGATGCTCAGTGTCAATTTTTACTTGCACCTATAATACATTTTACATGCACTTGTAATACATTTTACTTGAACTTCAATGTTCAATTATTTACGAAAATGCCACCGCGCTTCTTTTTTTAAAATCAGTATTTCTCATCCATTAGATCTGGACACATGGATGGACATAATCCATTCCTATTTCGCGCCTGGACGAAGCATTCGCATGTGAGTGCGATTATATATATATATATATATATATATATATATATATATATATATATATATATATATATATATATATATACACACCAACATGCATCCACAATGACAATAGTCTTTTTATATGTGATTTGGATACACCTTTTCCAATATAATTGTTTTTAAAGTAATTTCAAGAAAAATTTTCTCACAAATAAGAGTCTTTTTTAAATATAAATGTAGATATTGTAATGAAGTTTAGTTAGCAAGAGAATAAAGAGCTACTATAATGCAATTAATTTGAGTGCACACTTTAGAGACCTTAAATACACTAGATGTATTCTCAAGCTTTACACAATGCATATTTAAAGTTTATAATATTTACGAAATATCACTATAATTTTTTTTTCCTTTATAAAAAGCCCTCAATTTTTAAAAATAAATTTTAAATTAAGGCTTAGTGAATAAAAGTAATACTCTCTCTTTATTAAGTATTTGTTGTAATTTGGCCTACTGATTAGTTCAATCTACCGGGATTGTTGTACGGTAACGCGCCAATTATATGTATAAACAATATTGTAATATGGAATGACAGAGTAGAGAGAATAGTAGAACACATGATATAAGAACTTCAAAAAGGCTCATCTTATTCATCCTTCAACATGTATATATATACAAAATAATACAACCCTTCATTTCCTAACATAATGAGGGAGTTGAAGATAGGGCAAATGAAAAGCCTCAATGATAATGGCCATTCAATAATATATTTATAACACTCCCCCTTGGTCATTATCTAACAATGCTCATGCCTCGTTAAAAACCTCGCTAGAAAAACCCAGTGGGAAAAACCTAGACGAGGAAAAGAGTACATGAAGTATGTCAAACCATGTGTTGCACTGATTACCTCATTAAAAACCTTAGCCTAAGAAAACCCAGTGGGGAAAAAACTTAGATAAGGAAAAGAGTACAACCATAAATCTTCTGGGCATAATCTTCAAGATTTCAAGGGTCTTCAGGACTAACCACTCAAGTGCACCAACATTGGTTGCCTCATTAAAAACCTTAGCCTAAGAAAACCCCGTGGGGAAAAACTTAGTTAAGGGAAAAAGAGTACAACCATATGCTTTCAGAGCATAATCTTCAGGATTTCAAAAGTCCTCTAGTTGCCCATTCTAGCACAGCTAGGGGTTGTCGCTCCCCCTGAAGATAACAATCTTCTTAGCCAACGCATCCTAATTTTATAAACATATTACTCAAAAGTGGATGTAGGGAGAGACTTAGTGAACATATTTTATCTGCAAGATTATTCACTAGGGCAAACTTTCTCAACAAGAATTTTACCACTCTTCTGGAGTTCAAGTGTGTAGGACTTAGGTGCATGCAATATGTTTTGTAAGGTTCCTCTTAACAAAACTATTACTTGTCTGTGCAACACAATCTTATTTGTCCTCATATGGGACATTGGGGGTAAAAATATAACATAACCAGTTTTGGACTTGGCATCATAGGGATCAAATAAAAGAGCCATTGCCCAAGTAGCCCATCAAAACCACATATTGGTTTCTCACATAAACGTCAAAATCTTTGTACATCGAAGGTGCTTGAGGATATGTTAAATACCATTCCAATTTTCATTGTAGGGTGAAACACTAAATGTTGCTAGCAATTTCATCGCAAATTCAATATCAGGCCTGATGCGATTATGGAACTTCTAGTTCAATAATAGTGCTCCAATAGGAATGAAGTAATGGACTTCCAGTCCCTAAATATCCTCATTATCATCTTCGAGTCTAAATGGTCTTTTATCTATTTCAAGAGATTATTGGACAACCGTTTGTGTGATAAGTAAATAATACTTATCCATATAAAACATCTTCATGACATTTTTCAAGTAGGCTAACTGATGTATAAAACTTCTTCAAGGAGAAACTCAATCTTCAGGTCGAGACAATACTTGGATTTCCAAGTCTTTTATTTCAAAAACTCCATCTTTCGGCATGAGCTGATATCACCAAGCTCTCTATGTGTTCAATGATATTTAAACCATCAATATCGACTATGATAATAAACAAATAACTCCATTAGCCATTCTTTAACGAACACATAATGATACATATTTGCATATTCCTTCTTCGGGAGGAAAAATACACAGTCAACTCAATCATTCAATATGCATTCCTTCTTCAGGAGGAAAAACACTCAGTCAATAATATTCAATTCTTACAAAGACTTTTGCAATTTAATGATACACGTTGCGATTTTCACTTTCCACATTCCAAAAGTGTTGAATCCATCGGGGATTTACAAATAAATATTAGCGTCTAATGACCAGTAAATTACAGTCATGACGTTCATCAGCTGCATATCTAAATTCATAATTCACTGCCAATAATGTTAATTTGCGGAACGTAATGCCATATGTTGTGGGAGAGGATATTTGATCAAAATCAATTCAGGGTCTCTGCGTAAATCCTTAAGCTACCAGTCTCGCTTTATATCATACCACCATATTGTTTGTATTTCTCTTTCGTACAAACACCCATTTGTAACCTACAGGGTTAACATTAAATGGTATACGTGTTATAAAGAGAATACAGTTTTAGCGAGCTGAGCTGTACATGCCTTAATTGCTCCGTTATACATAAAAAATACCAAGGCACAACTGGTACCTAGCTCTGGATCCAGATTCTCATATAATGAGAACAATTTGTAAAGGCAATTTTGTTGTCGACAACTATAACATTTTTTATAAATTTCTCCCATATATATAAAATAATGGCAATTTCTAATTCAACCAGACACTAGACATTTCCCAAAGATATTTTTATCTGGTCGTTCCGCATCCCCAGTATTATAATTTTGGGTGCACCTAAAATTTTACTGGGGTTTTCGCCTTCAGGACGAATGTCTTCACGACATACTTCTTTAAGCGATTTCAAGAGTGACACCATTTTCTACTAGATTTAGCTTTCCGCGGATTATACCAACATGTCTCCACGCTTCTGGCGTCAAGGAGCATTGGTAGATATATATGGTCCAAGTTGGGGAAAATATATAGGACCTAGTCACTCATGAGTATATATATTGACAGACTAATTATCTACTGAACTTCTAGTTCAGTTTACTTCTTCTGAACTTCTAGTTCAGTCTACCTAGTACGTGGATTTAAATATTGAAGATCAATCATTCATAGAATTTCTCGGCATTCTATAAAATTTGAGATCTTATCTCCCCCTAATGCCGTGAAATGATCTTCATAAAGTGTGCAGTCGGCGTACCTAATTATATATTGATCCCTTATCATGGGCTCTAAGAATTTAAATAACAGACGGAGGTTTATAATCAACATATACATGCCCACAAAGGTACGCTATGGTGGTGATATAGGAAAAAGACTGCACACTGTGAATAAAACGTAGATGGGAAATGTTTGGTTTTATACCACGTACTAGGTTCTAGGGGAAATAATTATGATATGCAGTAGGTCAGATTGTGATAACCACAATAGCATATAAAACTGATGTCCCCAACAAGAAAAAAATATATAATCAGATATGAAAGCATACATATCAATTGATATTACAAGGGTACACAACAATCATAGGGAAGCTATGAAGCTTGTCAAATAAAATATATCTTCAAGATCTCCCAAAAATCCTTATCCTCAACTTTACATTAGTTCACTCACTGGTTTGGGAATTGCTTCGTGCAAATTCACATGATATATTTCATTCCCTCATTTGCTTCGGGCAAACTAATATGAAATAATTTAGTCCTTCGTTTGCTTCAGGCAAATTGATATGATATGATCCATTCTATCTTCCAAACCAATAACATCTAAATCAATCATATTATGTATGGCATAAGTCAAAGATCATTCTTATAAAAGAGTATACCACTCCTTAAACAACACAGAATTGCACTAAGCCATAGTCGGGGAGGGATTTGTCATGTTGACATCTTAAATTTAGTCAAAAGAATATTCTCATAATTTGTTGATAATAGCAATCCTTCCGGGATTGATAATAATTCAATCTTGAATTAGCAACCAGTCAATTCCATATGAGAGTCATGTTGCATGCATGAGAAAAAATTCCATAAATAAGCATGCAGACTAAGAGAAGTAACTCTGAGGAGTAAACTTCCCGAATAGTAAATTTCGAATATTTAATCCAAGTAGTAAAATCAGCAAAGTAAAATCACATTACCCTCATAATAATTTGCATCCAAAAAAATAACTTTGCACTCAAAACACATTTGGAGTGTATATACTACTCGGTTACGCAATCAGTTATTGCGGCCATGAATTAACTTTTCGAGTGCTTCAGGCAAAAACTAACTTCTCAGATGCTTCAAGCATGAGTTAATTTCTCAGATGCTTCATGCTTCAGGCATAAACTAACCTTTTTATCCATGAATATATTTTCATGAATTACCCAAACATTATCATGACACCAATCATTTCTTCATCAATACCACATCATTTCATTATCATCATGTATCACAATATTTGCTTCCGGAAAATTACATAAAATCATCAAGATGATGCGCATTCTTCGACGACCAAATGCACCCACATTGTTAGCAAACCTGCTTCTGGCTAGGATTTTGCCTCGATGAGTTTGGTCGTCCTTGAATATATTGACCACTTTGTTTCTTATTCTGAGCTCGAAACTCATATCACACCGGTTATAATTTCAACTGCAACCCCTTATAAAGTTGCTCAACTGGGTAACATTATGTGCTTCAGGCACCTGTGCAAAAACAAACATATATATCACATTGCATCTTCATACGAAAAGCCCCATCTATTTACACAAACATATATATCACATGCTTTTCTTTCAATTTTAAGAATCAAAAATAAAATTGGAAATATATATTCAGGAATTTACACAATCATATATATATGAATCGGTATGTGCAATTCATATTTCAAATTTTAGAATCAATATGTATCATATCAATCATGTATTTCATAATCATATCAAGAGGTGTAGAATCAACATGTGCCATATAAAAACATGTATTATATGAAACCTATGAACATGCTTGCCTAGTATAAAAACATGTATTATAACATGTCCGAGCATACCGTTCACCGAGGAATATGTTGGCGATTCGTGCTGATAACGTGTTGTAATTTGGCCTACTGATTAGCTCAATCTACCGGGATTGTTGTACGGTAACGCGCCAATTATATGTATAAACAATATTGTAATATGGAATGACAGAGTAGAGAGAATAGTAGAACACATGATATAAGAACTTCAAAAAGGCTCATCTTATTCATCCTTCAACATGTATATATATACAAAATAATACAACCCTTCATTTCCTAACATAATGAGAGAGTTGAAGATAGGGCAAATGAAAAGCCTCAATGATAATGGCCATTCAATAATATATTTATAACAGTATTAAGAGTATTCATATATATGACATATATATACAAGATCAATTGAAGCACATTGTAAATGCAATATTAAATCGTTGACTTGAATATAAAAAGTCATGATTCTTTTTTTTTTTTAATAAAATTATTTTGATATATAATAAAAGAAAAGCAAAAATAACTTCGAACTCTAAGCAACTCTATCTCTCACGCATACATCTCATAAAAAAGTTGTTAGAAGTTGAATTGTCTAGTGGATTTGCTCATGATTTAGTTCCCTTTCTTGCCTCATGCATGCATCAAGAATGTTAAATGTGGTTGAAAGGGTGATTGAGTAAGTGAAGCAAAGTTTGGTTCTTGTCAATATATATTTTTTGATTAAATTTGCATTGTCATACAGGGTATTTTAGTGCAGTTTAGTTTTTATGTGTAGTTTGTGAGCTATTGTATAAAAATATACTTTACTTAATGCACGCTTTTAGATAATGAATATGGGTTCGCCTCACTAAAAAAACAGTCAAATGGTTTATATATATATATATATATATATATATATATATATATATATATATATATATATATCCCTCAAGCAATGAATCATGAATTCTCATGAATAGTCAAATTTAACATTCAATTATCTATGCATGAACAATTCAAATATAATCTTGCATTGATATACTTTAAAATACTTATTTAAAAAAATATTGGGCATTATCTCAATCGCGCAATGCGCGTAAAAAACTAGTATATATATATATATATATATATATATATATATATATATATATATATATATATATATATATATATAATGCACGCTTTTAGATAATGAATATGGGTTCGCCTCACTAAAAAAACAGTCAAATGGTTTATATATATATATATCCCTCAAGCAATGAATCATGAATTCTCATGAATAGTCAAATTTAACATTCAATTATCTATGCATGAACAATTCAAATATAATCTTGCATTGATATACTTTAAAATACTTATTTAAAAAAATATTGGGCATTATCTCAATCGCGCAATGCGCGTAAAAAACTAGTATATATATATATATATATATATATATATATATATATATATATATATATATATATATATATATATATATATATATATATATATATATATATATATATAGTCAGTTTCCATGCGAACAATGTTTCTCGTGCGGTCACTCACCATTAGGTACGCATAAATGCACCACAAAGTGTTCGAAAATGCACCATTATGTGTAGTGCACGGTGTGGTACATTTATTTGATGTGTGATGGATTGGTGCTTTTCCTAACACTGTGTGATGCATTTTTGCATAACTAATGGTGAATCCGCACCGGCCGCACGGGAAGTACTATCCGCATTTGAACCAGACAACCAGTATCTATATATATCTACAAACCTAATATAAGAGCCCATAAAGTTAGGCCCCTAACAGAAAATGTTAGTGTAATTGTTGGTTTAAATGAATGGTTCATATTATTTTGATTTTAGTATTTTTTTTAATTATTTTTCCTATTTTACGTTCTATTATATCATTTACTTTTTCTAAATACAATTGTATTCCGTCAGTGTAAGCTATAGACATAATTGTTAAACATATACTATGAATATGTTAGAGTGTTTTAAAAAAATACAGTATAAAATTTAACATGAACTTTAGTCAATTAATTAGAATCACGTATTGGGTATTGATGAAACGGTATACCTAAGTTACAGTATATATTCAACACAAATGATAAACTATACCTATTATTATTGTCTTTTTGAGGAATGAAAATTTGGTTATATTTTTAAAGGTGTACTGTGTCTAAGCAGTAAAATTATAGTGAAATACACGATGAGGTTTACCTAGCAAGCTAAGCTAGCTAGAATACCAAACAACATTAACCTAAGCTATACCTAGCAGATTAAACACGATGCATTCTCTCATATACACAAAGTAATAAAATAAAATACCGACCAGATAGATAGACCACATCAGCTCTTGGTTTACCTAACATGGTGTGACTTTTGGTGCACACAACATAATTGAGAATCGAGTACTATGCCCAGCAAAATTGTTGGCGGAACATGATATTGTTGGACTTCATTCAACACGAGCCTTAAACCAAAACCTTAAACATTGCACTTAACCTCGTTTTTGTTGACCCATCCGAAAAGGGAACATCTGCTTTTGTACCACGTCGCAATTTTTGACCAACACCATACAATACAATATTTTCTTGACCACCAAAATCATGTTGCTTGGTACCGATGTATATATATCATATCCCTCGTGGAAATCATATTAATTTTTTAATATAATTCAATTTTGTCTTTGTGTACAAAATCGAATTTTCTTAGTGTCTGGTTTTCACAAAGAATTCACTACATGAAACTCAACGTTGCGGTTGACATGGCTCGGTCCTCTGTCATTGTCCAAAATCTATAATCTACCACTTGAGTACCAATTGGGTTGCGCAGGCCATACATGCAATTCAATTTTATCTTTGATTTACAAAAAAAAAAATCAACAATTGCTACTCACAGATGTACTCTGGAATGAAACTCACATTGGGACCTTAGTCGCCAAAAATCACAATGAGGTAAATCAACCTTGATTGTCCATAACTAATTGGCTTAAATCAAGAAGGTCAATAGATAATGAGCTTGGTTGGCGTGAGTGACTGTACACTCTTATCCCTTAAGAGAGATTGAGAATTTAAATCCCCTCTTGTATGGAAAAATCAATCTGGTCAGCACTTTGCTAATATAAGGTACAGGTTAAAGGGCTTAGCATCTTGTCGTTATCAAATTATATGTTGGATTAATTAGCTTGATTCGAGTTGAATCATAATTCAAGTTTATCTAAACCTACAAGACAGGGAAATCATGAAATCTTGAAAATCTCGAATATCTTGCTTGTCTAAAGGAGTTGGACAGCTGCGATTTCTAGATTCATTATTAGTTGGCTTCCATAAACTAGGAAAACGTTGCTTTCACCTTTCCCCTTTCGCTGTTCCAACTTTTGTTCCATTCTAGGTAGTGCAGTATCTCAACGTGAAGAAAATTCTACATAGGACTAGCAAGAGAATATCAATGATTTGGCCAAAAAATTAATTACATTTTAATCCTTCAATTCTAATTTTAACTGTTTTTAGCTTATATTTTTTTAGCTTTTGTATAACACGCCCTAACTTTACAAAAAAAGTTACAATTTTTGTCTATCGAGTAATGCAACAGTCCTCCAATGCAAATTGTCTCGTGTTCCATGTGTTGATTAGTGTATGTTTAATAGAAGCTGCATATGATTTTTTTTTTCCCGGTGTGTAAGACGGTAAGTTAGAGGTGTATTCTTTAATGATTAAAAGACAAACAAAAACGACTAGATTGCATAATTGAAATACTAAAACGTATTTTTTCTAATGATTTTATATATAGATCTTATTATTATTTTAAAAAATATATATTTAAGAATAATTATCACTACCACAAAAAAATATCTTTAACGTCGGTTATTTAGACCATAAGACGTCGGTTAATATTAGACATTGTTCAAACAGACATTATAAATAAATGATACAACATCGATTATAAAAAAAACTGACGTCGTAACTTTATTAAATATAAAAAAAATACGGGAAATAAAAATATACGACATTGGTTTTTAAGGAAAACCGGTGTCGTATATTTTTAAAATTTTCTAAAGTAACATATCACATCGCTTTTTAACTAAAAACCGACGTGGTATGTGTTTGTTTAATTTGTATTTTTTTTTTCAATTTACGTAACATACCAAGTCAGTTTTGTACACCCTAAAAGAATATCAATGGCAAACTATACTTATTCTAAAATATATTGTCTTCACTTTGCTTAAACTAAACCTTATTTGTTGTAGCACAAATTTTAATTTCCTATTCCAAATCTATATTACTTATATTAAAGTATATATATTTTAGGGATCATGAACAAATTAGTCCCTCAATTGTTGTTGAACTGTCAATGTAGTCCCTAAGTTCCAATTTTGACTAATTTGGTCCTCTAATTAATTTAATGTTTGTCAAATAAGACCTTCAAGCACTTCTCCCGTCGAGAAGCCGGTGATAACCCGTTTTTGTGTGAGCATTTTTGTCATTTCTTGTCTTCATCCCTCTTATAACCCCGGTGATGACCTCGGATGGATATTTACTTTCATAGTCGAAGAATTCCTCAATAGCCCTAGTTTTGGAGCAACGATAGAATTCGATGAAATTGAAGAATCCGAGCAACGAAGAATCAAAGAAGAAGAAGGATTTACATTGAGGTTCAAAGTTGATCATTTACAGAAGAAAGATAATAATGTCTTGAAACAAGAGTTCTTCATCAGAATGCATGCCGGAGGTGCGATGTAGGTGTGAATATTTGGCTCCAATGAAGATGTCTTGGAGTTATGTTAACCCAGGAAAGAGATATAGGGTATGTCCACGATACGGGGTAAGTGAAAAATTTGTAAAACCTATTAAGTGGTAAAAGATTACATTTTGTTATGTAATTATTAGAATTTTTGAATGATGCATGGTTAGGGAAATGGAAGTTGCCGGTATTTTGAATGGATGGACTATGATGTCTCCGAATGTGTATCCAATATGATTAGAGGTTTGTTGAAGATGGCAGATAAGTATGAGAAGGAAATAGACAAGCTGCAATTTACAATTGAGAAAAAAAGATATAAAATTAATAAGAAGATTTGGGAGTCCAATATGAAGTTTTTGTATGGATTTGGAAGTGGTGTTGTATTTGCAGTTTTTGTTATGAGTATATGGATGAGGAGTGGTTTACCAAGTGTAGGGTTATTGCAGCTAAAGTAGGAGTTTAATGGTGTAATAATGAACTAATGTAATGTATTTTTGTTGGTAATGGTTGAATGATAAGTGGAGTATTTTTTTTTCTAGTATTTGAATAATTTGACAGTATGCCGGCGCGAGACCGCCTAGGGCCAAGGTCGGCCACCAACGCCAGACAGGCGGAGTCGTCGTGCTCACGGAGGTCTCGGAGCCACGAACCTCGGGTTCCAGGACCACGCGAGCCGACCTCACCAGTGGAGCGCTCGGGGGAGACCAGAGGCCGACCTCCGAGCGCCCAGCGCGACAAGATGAAACAATTGCGCAGGCAGATGCGCGAGTTGCAGCGCTAGATGGAGGCGCGTGACGAGTCGCCAGAGCCTCGGGACGCCCTAGCCACACCTTTCAAGAGGGACATCATGGCCAAGCCCCTGCCTCGGGACTTCCGGTTCCCGGCCATCAAACCCTACACGGGGGCGACGGACCCACGGGATCATCTCAACAGGTACAAGGCAGTCATGATGATGACGGGCGTCAATGACACAATCATGTGTCGCGGTTTCTGCACAACTCTGGATGGCCAGGCCCAAGACTGGTTCGGGTCCTTGTCGGGGGAGTCCATCCCCACTTTTGCCGTCCTAGCTAAGAAGTTCATGTCGCACTTCGCGGGTAGCATACAACGAAGGAAGCAATTCGCCGACCTGTGCTACTTGAAGCAACACAAGTTGGAGACCTTGGCGGAGTACATGAGTAAGTGGAAGAAGGAGGCCATGGGGGTGACCAATTCCGACGAAAGGTCCGCCATCCCATTCTTCACCAACAACCTCAGGTTTGGTCCTTTCCACAGCGACCTCGTCCGGAACAAGCCCAAGACGTACATAGGCTCACAATTGGTAGTGGGATGCCTTATAACATACAGTTTTGTCTAACATGCTTTGTATATATACATAAATGCGTGTAAGTGTGTGTTTTGACATAAACGTGCGGGCTATGTGCATTACATATGAAAATATAAATTTCCACCTATAATTGGAACATGCAATTTGCATACAAATATTCTTTAATAATTACGAGTAAAATAGCATAGGTTCTCAAATACTAAAAGCTTTATCTTGAGAAATCTTGACAGAATTTGATCACACAATTACATAGGAAAATTAGTTATATCCCGGTGGTAAATAAATTGTAGATAGGCATAAATCTTACCTCTAGAAGCCCAGAATACCTAAACAACTTAGGATTGAAGACCCTTGATTGCTAATTCCTAAATCAATTGGTGACCTGATGATGAGGCTAAACTTTTTAATTACTTAGGGAAGGTAGGGGTGGTAATAGGGAGGTCATGCGAGGGGGAAATGTTGAATTTGGGCTATCTCAGGATATGTGTATATAAGAGTGATGTAATTTGTACGGAATGATATTTCAGGGTTAGGACATGCTAAGTGCAAACTCATAGATGCATATAAGATTATCATGGCTAGGATGGTTTTGAGGCTAGGGATATTATTGTATATAATATGACTATAACAATTGATATGAATAGGTATGTATAAGGGAGGATGTTCTATAGGCTCACAAGTTTATATATATATATATATATATATATATATATATATATAAAAGCATATGGGGATGTACCGTATATGACGCAACCATGGAGGATTTAGGTTTAGGCAAGGTGACTAGGGTTGTATAAATGTTTATTTAGGAGGTCCTTATCTTAGTGGTCAAGGGTTCTAAACAACGCATTGGAGGTTTGTGGTCTATTATGCAACATGGACCAAAGTCTAGAGGGATAGCTTTAAGATAGTTTAGGGATGCAATATAATTTTTCCAAGGATAAGATGACCACTTGGTTTAGGTTCCTCGGGTTTCTCCCGGTCTCACTCATATTGTCCTTCGGGTCAAAACTTAATACGCAATGTACCCGAGGATTTAGATTTCTAGAAGTAGAATCAGTCCCCATAATTTCTATGTAACTTATAAACAAATCAATTAGGAAGATAATTCGACTTTCATGTTCAAGCATTAGATTGTTATTTACATGTTAAACACATAAGAAGTATCAAGGAAGACAAACAAATGCACAATGGACCAATAAAACGAGAAGTCAAGAAAACATACCGTACCAGTGGGCGCGAGGTGGGCGGTCGACCGCCTGTCAAGTCCCCACTGGAACGTGGTAGTGGGCACGTGGTGGGTGGTCGACCTCCTGCCAAGGCCCCACTGGAACGTGACTGCGAAGAAGGAATCACTTCGGAAAAGTCCCGAGAATGCACAGATTTAAGTCTAAACAATTCCACGCTTATATGAACAATAAAAGGGATTTAAATGCATGAAAAATCTTAGGAAATCACATTATAATGATACTAACAAGGGACACGAGAGACATTGAATGAGATATCATAAGGGTCACACACCCCATTCCCCCCCTTCTTAACTAGAGCTACGTTCCCACAATTTTCTCCATGCAGACTCATGTAAGTACTTATCAAGCTACTAGTAGGTTAATTATCAAAGTAGTTGGTCAATTATGATTAGGAAAAGTGAGCTATTATATGCCGAATAAAATTACCAATTACAAGTTCCAAAATATCAAATAACAAATATCCAAATGACGCACGTTTGATCAAATAGTTTAAGCAATAATATGCAATTCCTGACTCGGTCTATAAACAAATCAATTAGGAACATAATCCAACTTTCATGTTTAAGCAAATAAACAAGTATGGTATTTAAACAAAAATCGATAGTTTATCAAGTTTTAGTATGTCAAAGTAAATTGTTTGTAATCAAAGAGTGATATGCAACAAGGCAGGTAATAGTATGCAAGGATGTCACAACTTTTAGGGCAAGTATAAGGAATGAAGAACAAGTATGTGAGAAAAAACGATAAACTCACAATCTCACCGCGCGTCCTAAGATTCCTATATCCTAAGTTCCTAAACACCTGCAGTTTAAGCTTAACATTCTAGAGTTCAAGCCTAATGTCTTAAAATCTTAAAGTCTTATCCTAAAGGCATTGTCTTAGGATCGGACTTAGGCTTTGATACCATCTGTAATACCCCGAAATTTTAAAACTTTTCAATCTTATAATATGAAAGCAATTCTATTAAATAAATCCCAAATGGAGTATTCTAAACATAAGGTCTGGGGTGTTATGCCACATCTGAGCTGGAGAACTCAGATGCACAGGCTATTCTAACTAACTATCCTTTAAACATTGTCATTACATCATCAAGGCGCGCAGGCCGAAAGGAAAGACTAACTATCTAAGCCGAGGTCCTCTAGCGCGCTCCGGTAGCTAATCATCTGTGCCTGAAAGCCAAATATATTTGTTCAGCGAATGATGCTGGTAACCCACTATAACGCGTTAAAATACAATATAGGTAAATATATATACATAGATATATTAAAACCATTTTGAAGCAGGAAGGAATGTACTTAGGAGACTCTAGCTTTAAAATCAGGATTAGACTCGACAGATAGGGATAAACACATTCAACACTGATAACGGAGTATATAGAGATAACATCATATAAACAGGTTACAATTCACTTTTATGTCATTCATATCATCATTCAATCAATATCCTTGTCACACAAGCACACTTTGGTGGCGCCACGGGACTAATCGCATGCCCCAAACATGAGGGTTAGTGCATATAGCGCTAACACGGCCCCGCAGCACCCTACCTCATACCGCAGCATGAAGGAATTGACCGTAGCCAATTGTATAGACCGTCGATAGATTCAACGGCGGACCATAGCCCTACACACCGCTGACGCGTTCAGTCGGTGGACTGTGATCCTCTTTTGGGGACTGCGACCCACACACCGCTTAACGAGCTCATTCGGTGGGTCGTAGCTGATCATAGCCCTACGCACCGCCTGAGGGATTCATTCGGTGGACTATGATCTTTGGGGACTACGACCCTACACACCGCCGGCACATACACTCGGTGGATCGCAGCCGACCATAGCCCTACACACTGCCTGACGAACTCATTCGGTGGACTATAGCCTTCCTCGTGGCTAGTAGCCTTACACACCGCCTGACGCGTCCAGTCGGTGGACCACAGCACGCGAGGCCCATGAGGTGGACTGCAGCCCTAGAAGTGAGTCACTAACCGCAGCCAGGATAATGAACCGCAGCTCATGAGTAACAATTTGTCCGCAGCCAAGATAATGAACCGCAGCTCATGTATAACCAATTTGACCGCAACCAAGAATCATGCACATATATCACGTAGCAAGCACATGCAACCCATATTAACACATCGGGAGGGGGAAAACGTATAAATAAAACTTATGTGTAGTCATCTACATACTAAGAATAGTCCTAAGGGGTTCATACATCTTCCTCCTTGGCCAACGGGTCACCGATTCAACTAGCATGCAATACACAAGACTCTTTCATCCTACGAACGGTACCCGAAACATCAAACTAGACTCAGGCACGACAAACGGAGTCCGTTGGGACACCACGAGGGTTGGGGAATATCAAACGGGGAAGCCAAAGTCTCAAAGTGGGAAAAATCCAGCGGGTGGAGGGCCACCCGCCGGCGATGAACCTCCGGGCAGCGGGTGCCCGGCGAGTAGTCGTCTACCCGCTGCCGGCGGCGTAACTTCGGGCAGCGGGTAGGTGGCGGGTCCCCCTACCCCCCACTGACTCTTTTTCAATACTTGGGTCTCGGGATCCTTTGTGGAACCCGAAACCATACTTAGATACTTTTAAACACAAGCGACGACACCACGTAATCAAATAACGGATCAAAACCAAGAATTACATTGAACACATCATATCATGACTTCTAAACATAATCAACACCCGAACATGCAAATTCCCACCCAAGTATATACCAAGAACATCATAATATAAAATTCTCAATTTAACCTAGGGCTCTGATCCCATTCAAATCCTCAAGATCATAGTTCATTTTTAATATCAAGAAACATCAAGATTTATCGAGAACATCACACAATCATCAAGATCCTCTTATCAGATCATCAAGATCACACATAAAATCATCTCATCAATCATCAAGATCATATCATAATTATCATAGAAGATTTCATCAAGACACAAGCATATAGAAGGAACCAAATGAGAAGATTATAGCAAAGAAAATAGGTTTTGTTGAGACATGGGTTACCTCTTAGCCTTAATTAATCCTCCCTTGACTATTAAGGTTCTTCACTAAAATTTCCATCCGATTGATCTCCCTAGGCTTGGTGGTGGGGAACCCCTTGGGAATACTTTTGTGTAATATAACTATGGTGGTAAGGGTTCTAATGCTTTCTAATCCCCTATTTATAGTATCAGGAATCCTAATCATAATCTGAATAGTAAAGACCTACTTTCTTCATTCCTAATAGATAATTAGGTCTAGGACTCCTGATTAGATTCTGATTAGTAAAAGGTTTACTCTCTTTATTCCTAATAGGCTCAAGGCTCTAGTTTAGGCAAGGGTCCACGATCCATGGTGGACCATATTAATTAATTAAAGGGAATCCTAGCCAAATTAAATCCTTTTTAATTATTATTAACGGAATTAATTAAATAATTAATCCGGGATTGAAGGTCGTAACACGGGGTGTTACAGCCGGGGCCGGGGCGACAAGGCGCTTCAACCTTAAGAGGACCGCCGCCCATCGCGGTCACGCCGTGATTGGGGTCCCCGTCTAGCCCCTCTACGACACCTGACTCCGCTGACACAGCCAGTGAGCGTCATTCTGGACCACGCGGAGGACATAGGCTTTGTGTCGTTCCCCGAAGAGTGCTTGAAGATCTCCCCCAAGGCCGACCCGAAGAAGTACTGCCGTTTCCATCGGCAGCGCGGGCATGACACAGACGAATGTATGGTTCTCAAGAGGCAGATCGAAGAGCTCATCCAACGGGGATACCTGGGCCAGTATGTGAAGAGATCCCCGAGCAGGACCACGCTAAAGGCCCCGACAACGCCAGGAAGAAGAAGGCCACGGCCAAGAAGCTCGGCCATTACTTCCAAGCACACCCCGTGCGGGTCCTCACCAACCAACTCCTCAAGGCGGTATTAAGGGCCTTAGGGTCGGCAAGCAGGTTGGTCAAGTGGTCCATGCGGCTGAGCCAATACGACGTCCAGTTCAAGCCCTGACCCACGATCAAGGGGCAGGCGCTCGCTGACTTCATAGTCGAGTGCTCCGCCCGAGAGGCCACCGAGCTAGCCCGGAGCAATGAGGAAGATTGGTGGACCTTGTTCACAGATGGTTCGTCCGGCCCAAGGGGTGTGGCGAAGGGGTGGTCCTCGTAACCCCGGAAGGGTTCCGGGCCTACTACGCCCTTCGCTTCCACTTCAAGCTGTCCAACAACGAGGCCAAGTACGAGGCACTGCTGGGCGGCCTCAGGCTCGCGTTGGGTCTGAGGGCCGCCAAAATAAGGGTGCGGTGCGACTCTCGACTGGTGGTTGGACAGGTGAACACCGAATTCAAAGCCGACGAAGAGAGGATGAGGAGATACCGCGACATGGTACTCCAGGTCCTAGGTCAATTGACCCTCTACGAAATTTTGCAGGTACCCCGAAGTCAAAACGGGGACGCGGACTTACTCTCCAAGCTCGGCCTCGACACCCCGGAGCATGTCTGTAAGATAGCACTGATCGAAAACCTCTAGAGGTCCAGCCTGGAGGCCTACCCAGTCCTCCCCATACAGACACGGCCCCCATGCTGGTTAGACCACCTGGTAGAGTACAAGAGAACGGGTACCCTACCAGCAGACGAGGCAGCCGCCAAGGCAGTCAAGAGGAGGTCACCAACATACGTCCTCCTTGGCGACACCCTTTACAAAAGGCCCTATAACGGCGCCCTCCTCCGGTGCTTATACCCAGACGAAGCCAAGTCCGTCAAGGAAGAGATACATGAGGGCACCTGCGCAGCACACCAAGGAGCCTTTGCCATAGCGAGGAGGGCCCTATTGCAAGGGTACTTTTGGTCAAAGATGGCCAAGGAGTGCGCGGAGTACGCCCGGGAGTGCCCGACCTGCCAGCACTTCCACGCAGAGCCAGGTCGGCCAGCAACCAGCTACACGCCCATTAGCACGGTGATCCCGTTCTCACGGAGGGGGATCGACATCGTCGGGGCCCTACCCATGGGGTCTGCGAAGAGGAAGTACATAATAGTCGCCATAGACTATTTTACAAAGTGGGTCGAGGCGGAGCCCCTCGCCACCATCACAAGCACCCGGTGCACGGAGTTCATGGGGTCCCCATGCAAATCATCTCCGACAACGGGCGGCAATTTGAGAGCAAAGAATTTAAGGCGTTCTGTGACCAATGGTACATAAAACATACCCGCGTGGTGGTGGCATACCCGCAGGTAAACGGACAGGTGGAAAACGCCAATAGAACTATAGTGGACGGCATAAAAAGAACCTGGACGCAGCCGGAGGAACATGGGTGGAGGAGCTGGACACCGTCCTACGGGCATACCGCACCACCCCAAGAAGAGCCACCGGGGAGACACCGTTTGCGCTAGCATACGGGTTCGAAGTACGGGCCCCCACCGAAGCCGCGATACCATCCTATCGGGTGGCGTTGTACGACCCCGACCTCAATGAGGAACACTACGCCGCCGACCTCCATCTCATCGACGATAGGAGGGAGGACGCCATGGTCCGTGCGGAGAATTACCAGCGTCAGACTAAGGCCTACCACGACAACAGAGTCCAATCCCGCTATTTCCAGGTCGGCGATTACGTCCTCCGGAGGAGGGAGGCAAGCCGACCCCAGGACGGAGGCAAATTTGCTAAGAAATGGGAAGGATCATATGTGATTGAAGCCATAGTACGACCAGGCAGCGACAAGTTAAGAACCACATCGGGCAAAACGGTGGACAGGGTGTGGAACTCAGAGCACTTGCTGAAGTTTTACCAGTAGAAACTCATTTATACGGCCTACCCCCTCCCCAATAACAGGCCGGCTCCCCACAACAATTTTTGTTTTTATTCGCAATGGAATAATGATTTTGTTGAGCAATTATCCTACCTCGAGTTGGGGATGAGCACGGGCACATACGGATTCGGGTACTCGGGCACCGTGAGGCCGGCCTACTTGAGGTCGGCCAACACGGGGTCGGCCGACGCTGAGGTCGGCCGGCACGGGGTCGGTCGACCTGAGGACGGCCACACCGGAGAGACCGAACATGGCGGTTGCGTACACGGTGACCCCGATGGCCAACTTGGACATAATGCACGCCCTAGGGGCGGTACGAGGTCCGACCTCGCCTGCCGCCGAACGGAAGGATTCGCGGTGCGAATCAAAGGACTCTAACCCCAGAATTGCTAAAGCGTCCTAGGGGTGGTACGAGGTCCTGCCTTGCCTATCGCCGGACGGGCGTAACGCAATCTTAACACCCTAGGGGTGGTACGAGGTTCGACCTCACCTACCGCCGAATGGAAGGATTCGGGATGTAAGTCAAGAGACTCCATCCCAAAAATCGCTAAGACGTCCTAGGGGCGGTATGAGGTCAGGCCTCGCCTACCGCCGGACGGGCGTAACGCAATCTTAACACCCTAGGGGTGGTACGAGGTCCGACCTCGCCTACCGCCGAACGGAAGGATTCGGGACGCGAGTCAAGAGACTCCATCCGAAGAATCGCTAAGACGTCCTAGGGGCGATACGAGGTCCGGTCAGGTATATAAAGACCGGTCAGGTATATAAATAATATATAGGACTGAGGTCCACTATACGGGCAGTTGAATGGGTTGAGAACCATCCCAACTGTTAACCAGGCTGGTAGAGACCGGTCAGGTATATAAATATTATATAAGACAAAGGTCCATTATACGGGCAGTTGAATGGGTTGAGAACCATCCCAACTGTTAACCAGGCTAGTAAAGACCGGTCAGGTATATAGATATTATATAGAACTGCGGTTCATCGGTCGGTTGCGATCGACCCCTCCGTATTGTGAGACGGGGCAGGGTGCTGCGGGGCCGTGTCAGAGCTATATGCGCTGACCCTCATGTATGGGCATGCGATTGGTCCTGTGGCGCCAACAAAGTGTGCTATATGATGAGATGAGAAGGGTTGATGATATGACTGTTATGGAAGCGTGACCATAGGGCTCTTGCTAGTAATGCTTAATTGTGATTATTGGTTGTGCTTATCTATGACTGTTTCCTATGTGAGAATTGTATATGCTTGGTTATGACTGTAGATTGTGTGTACCCCTATTTGTCGAGTCGGTTCCCTGATTTGAAAGCTAGAATCTCTTAGGATATATCTTCATGCTTCGAAATGACTTTTCGTATATCTATGTATATATATATATATATATATATATATATATATATATGTATTGTATTTCAACGTGTTGGAGTGGGTTACCAGCATCTCTCGCTGAACAGATATATTTGGCTATCAGGCACAGACGGGTAGATCACTGGAGCGCGCTAGAAGCTTGGGGCATAGTTTAGATAGTTTTCCCTTACGGCCTGCGTGCCATGACTTGTATTGATACTGATTAAGGTTTTAGAATTTAGCCTCTGCACCTGAGGTCTCTAGCTCGGGTGTGGCATAACACCCCGTACTCTTGTATCGTATTTTGGAATTTAATGAGATTCTATCGTCATTATATAAGTTTTAAAAGTCTTGAAAATCTGGGGTGTTACAGTTGGTATCAGAGCCTAAGTTGACCCTAGGATAAGACTCTTAAGACTGGACTTTAAGACATTAAGCTTGAACTCTAGATATTTAGGAACATAGGATCCAAGAATCTTAGGACGCGCGGTGAGATGGTGAAACCTACACATAACCTCTCCTCCCTTACCTGAAGAAAACTTTCCCCCGCTTATCACGTCAAAGAAGGACACCAAGCCCCAATTTAACATTCTTATAAACATTGATCCAGGAAGACAACAGCATGGCACCCAACATAAGACAATCAAGGACTCCAAAACCCGCCGCACACGACCCCCTAACCCAAACACTACAACAACTAACACAAGTCGCCCAAGCACTAAGCGACGTGGCTCTCCGCAACAACAGGCCCCCACCACCTCCATCGAACGCAAATGCAGACTTCGCCCGACAAGTCTCTAACCATCGACCACCCACGTTCTCAGGAGAAGAGGATCCCGTGATTCTGGAGGAATGAATCCGAACCCTCGACAAAATTCTCGGGTTAGTAGAATGCCCAGAAGAACGCCGCGTGGAGATAGCCTCGTTCTACTTCGGACACGAGGCCGATTTTTGGTGGATCCACGAGGGTCCCACTTACCAACAAGAACCGGGGTTCAACTGGAACACCTCAAAACGCGACTACGAGAGCGATTCTATCCAACACACGTAAGAGCATCCATGTACGAAGAGTTTCTCCATCTGAAACAAGGGACAGCTACCGTCATGGAATACCACAAACGATTCCTTGAACTAGCACGCTTCGCACCAGAACTAGTCCCCACCGAGGTAACCAAAATAGAGAGATTCGTATCGGGCCTCAACTTTGAAGCCCGAAAAACACTAGTGGTAAGCAGACCTTAGACTCTCAACGAGGCTTACTCCAGTGCTGCAAATCTCTACCGAATCTAACTACTCCAACGCGGGATTCAGGAACAAATACGAAAAAGGAACCCCGGAGGAGGGGCACCACCAGTAAAGAGAACAAGAAACGACGCCAACACAAGACCAAGTAACCTGACCAACCAAAGGCCACCTCTGGGGAACAACGACGCTAGCGCCAGAAGCTTTCCTTGCCCGAAATGCAACAAGAACCATAGAGGCAAGGATTGCATGGGCAATCCCTTGCGATGCTTCAACTGCGGAGAGGAAGGACACAAGGCCTTCCTTTGCACCCAACCCCAAAGACCACGCACTACCACCATGGGACAACATGGGGGCACTGCTCATCGAGGAAACTACGGTGCTCCCGGAAAAATATTCGTCATGAGCCGCACTCAAGCCGACCTCGGGAACGAGAGCAATCTCGAGGAAGGAAACCTAACCCCAGAAGACGAGGACCACGCAAACCCCGTGGGAGAAAACCAAGAAGACGAATTCTGTCTAGGATAGGATGGCAATTTCTTTGTAATCACCTTCGTAGTAGAACTACTTACTTAGCTTAATTACTTTGGAAATATTATCAATAAAGATTAGCTCGAAATTCGGTCCTACTTACAGGGGTAAAACTAAAACTATACAAACTAGCCAAGCCCTCACCACTAGAAGACAAAAGAAGGAAAAAGACAAAGACCATACCATCAAAAAGACTAAAGTTACCACTAAGAATGGAACCTTGGACCCCCCACTTAAGTGACCAAGGCTTTAACCACTAACTCATGAGTGTTTCTTGAAACCTCAAGGGGACACTTTCTTCTTAAAACCCCACAAATCCCTAAAACCCACAAAATCCCCAAATCAAAAACCCTTATTCTTCTTCTTCCTCTCCTTCTTCTTCCCTACTTCCTTCCCTTCCCTCTCTCACGCAACTCACCACCCCCCCACCATAGAAATCCCATCGGCCACCCGCACCACCGCCAGCCGAACGCCGCCGCCGTCCGACCACCTCCCGACAACCCTGCACCGCCGCGCCACCGCCCAACCACCTCGCCCGGAGATCGCCCGTAACACGCCGCCCGCCACCTGCCCAAGCTCCACCCGTTGCCACCGACGTCCCACGCCATCGGAGACCATCACCCACCTCACCAAGCCGTCGCCTGGACTCCGCCCCACCATCGCCGCCCTCGCCGGAAAATCACACCGGAGACCCGCCGGAAAAAGGCTGTCGGAAAAGCGTCGCCCGTCGAAATGCCGAAGAAACCCCTCGGGACCCGCACCCCGGAATGGAGTAACGCCGATTACACCGTGATCGGAGGTAAAGCCCTTTAACCCGACCAATTCTCTCCGGAATTGGTTGATATGCTTAAACACCAAGGGCTTTTAGATACATATCTCACCATCAAAGGGGATACGTACCCCGAATTGGTGAAAGAATTCTATCAACATCTTGTAGCCATCAAACAGGGTGACAAACTAGAAATCACCACCAAGGTCCGCGGCAAGGAAATCGTGCTTTCCGAAGGCCGTTTGGCCAAGCTCTTGAAATTGACCACCATGGGTGTGTCAAACTACGACCAAAAGGGGTGGATCGATACCCAAAACACGGGGTACAAGGACTATCTCGGGTACCTACTCGGGAAAGAGGACGGGTTCACCTCGGCCACGCGACCCAACCGGAAGTGGCTATCGGCGGAGCAAAAGATATTGGTTATGATTGTAACCGATAGCCTCTTGCCCACCAATAATAAGAGCAAGGACGTAGGAAGTTTAGAGTGCACCTTTGCCTACTTCTTGAAACACAAAATCAAGTTCAACCTGCCGGCCCTCATGCTAAAACACATGGAGTTTTGCAAATCAAGCAACCGACTTAGCTTACCCTACGGGATGATCCTAAGTTGGATCATGGAGAAAAAGGGGGTGGACCTAAGCCACACCGAGGTCAAGACTGCAAATGGCATGGTCTTTAACGCCCAGAACCTACGCCGCAATGATATCTACTACACCGAGGGAGGACATTACCTCACCCTCAAAGAAATTTGCCAAAAACCCGAGGATGAACGAAGAGAATTGGTCGACCAATTAGACATCTCCAACAAGAAGCTCAAACGGGCAATGCAAGATTGCGGAATCCTGGAGGGAAATGAGGACCAGGAGGAAGATGACGAACCCAACCCGTCGGTGCAACCACAATCAGGAGGGAACCCAAGGGAGCAAAACGAGGGCTCAATCAATGAACGCATACTCGCACAGCTCAACCGGCAAAACCAAATCATGGAGGAAGGGTTCTCATCCTTGATCCGTACGACACACGCACTAGATCAGAGGGTGGCAGCACTCGAGGCCACCTTGAGCACTCGCGGGGCGTCCAGCTCAGGAGCAGGAGACTGAGGTAGACCCAAAACCCTTCTATCACAACACCACCAGAAATCCAGTCTACCCCAACTAAGTCAAAACGTGGGGCCACATTCCTAACTGGGAGGCCAAGATGCGGGATGCCTAGGGGTGAAAGAATGGATTAACACACCGGGCTTCGGGGACGAAGCCCCTCGTAAGGGGGGGAGAGTGTAACACCCCGTGTTACGATCCCTAAAACCAATTAATCATTTAACCAATTACCCAAAAGAAAGAATTAAATCACAATAATTAATTAGGAAAGGCCCACCATAGTCCACGGGCCCTTATCCCTAAACCCAATCCTTAGTCCCAAAAGGAATAGAATTAGCAAGCCTATAATATTAGTTCCTAATTAGGACTCCTAAATATATAAATAGGGGACTTAAGAGGCACCTAGAACCCCCCACCACAATAATCCCTCACCACACAAGAAGTTCCAAGAATTCCCCTAAGAGAAATCAAGAAAGAAGAAAGCTTCAAGAAAGACCCTTCATAGCCAAGGAATTAATTAAGGCTCAAAGGTAACCCATGTCTCAACAAAACCTATTTTCATAGCTATGTTTCCCCTCTTAGGATTTCCCCATATTATTGTGTATTGATTATTTGTGATATTATCATTGATGATTGGTGGGAGGATTCCATGGGTGATCTTGATGAGGAGAGGTTCTTGATAATTATGGTGTTCTTGATGATTATATGACGTTCTTGATAATTATATGGTGTTCTTGATGTTCTTAATGATTATATGAGGTTCTTGATAGTTATATGATATTCCTACCGAATCTTGATTTTGGAAGATGAATTGTGTTCTTGTTAATTTAAAAATAATTAGAACCCTAGGTTATATCGTGTAATTCGTATGGTATTATTCTTGGTATATTGGGTGGGAATTCGCATGATTGGGTGTTGATTATGTTTAGAAAAGCATGATAGGTTATGTGCCGTATGTTTCTTGATTTTGATCCATTAATTGTCTACGTGTGCTATCAATTGCGTTTGAAAGTGTCTAAGCATGGTTTCGGGTTCCACAAAGGTTCACGGGGCGTTTTTGGTGAAAAAGAGTCAGTGGGGGGTAGGGGACCCGCCACCTACCCGCGGCCAAAA